>NC_057810.1:363942381-363983193 GCF_018294505.1 Triticum aestivum
CTGTTCATCCAATCGATCGGCTTCAGTTAGTAGCAGTAGCGAAGGAATCGCTCGATCGGGTTTAGTAAGGCGTAGCCTGCAGTGCAATCGCTCGGTTCAGTTAGAGCCCAACGCCTCGCTCGGGTTCAGTTAGAGCCAGCGCCTCGCACACACGCGCGTACGTGTACGAGAGAAACGCGCATCGCTCGGCCCCCGACCTCCCACCGGCAACTCCCCAAAATTTTCCTCCCCCTCGCTTCTACCACAGTTTTCTCCAGCATGGACAGCCCAAATAATGTCATGCAGCTGCGTCTCCGGCCCGCCCAGGACGAAAAGCCCATTTTCTATCATGATTTTTTGTCATAGAAGTAGGATCCCCCCACATCTATGATGATACCGGGTTTTGTCACATTTATCGTCATAGAAGTGTCATATGTATGACAGAAAAAAATTCGTTCGGCCCAAAATGTCACGGATGTGTCCTTTTTTTTTGTAGTGTAGGAGTATTCATGGGAGACCCCGCGCCAGGAGGAGAAGATGACGATTCCACTTGCCCGGAGAACTACATCATCATCGACGACACCGATCATCGACGACACCGATTCGGACCCCGATGATAGCGATGATGACTATGTTGATGAAGCTGGAGCAGATATCATGGAGTCTTCCACCGATCAAGTTTTCTAGTCGACCACCATACCAGTAGTAGTATACCCCCATGTATATAGTATAGTCCGAGCACTTTGTAATGATAGTTAGGTCGATGTATGCCCTTGTTTGAATTCATTGAAGTGATATGTTTGTGTTTGTCTCATGTGCATATGGGTAGTGTTTTCCCTCTAGATCTCATTCTATTCTGTTTTCTCATCTTTTCTAAACCCATCAGATGCCTCCGAGATGCGACAATGGATTTTCTTTACCACCGGAGCTCACTCAGTTGATCCAGCAGCAGAATGCATTGATGCAGATACTAGTCCAGAATCAGAATCCGGGGAATAACAACAACAACAACCCACCACCACCACCAACTGTTGATCACTTAGCCTGTTTCCTAAGGCTAAATCCGCCGGTGTTCTCTAGTAGCACTGAGCCGATTGTTGCAGATGATTGGATCTGCAAGATCGGAAGGGAGTTGACCACTGCGGGATGCACAGATGTGGAGAGAGTGCGATTTGCCGCACATCTGCTTGATGGACACGCAGCATCTTGGTGGGAGAATTTCACAGCCACTTACCCCATCGACACTATCACATGGGACCAGTTTCAGCAAGCTTTTCGTACTGCTCATGTTTCAGCAGGAGCTATGGCCATGAATAAGCGCGAGTTTCACAACTTGCACCAAGGAGGACGCACAGTTGGCCAGTATGTGGATGATTTTAGTAAGTTAGCATGTTATGCCCCAGACGACGTTGCTACGGATGCAGCTAAACAGGAGAAGTTTTTGGAAGGGCTGAATGATGAGCTGAGCATATAGTTGATGGTGGCAACCTTCAACAACTACCAGGAGTTGGCAGATAGAGCTCTCATGATTGAAGGGAAGCAGCAGCAGATTGACAACCGCAAGAGGAAGTATGGACAAGGGAATTAGGATTCAGGAGCTCAGCAGAGGCCCCGTTTTACCCCGAACTCGAGAGCCACCTTCACCATAACCATGGAGGCCATAATGCCAATGGAGGGAGTTCGCATAACCATAGTGGCCCCAAGAATGGGAATGGGAATGGAGAAAGTAACGGTTAGAACCGTTCCAACCCCGCAACACCCGCCAAGAAGTATCTAAGTCACATTACATGTTTCAAGTGTGGGAAGAATGGACATTACGCCACAGAGTGTTCTGAAGCAAGGAATGGAAATGGCAATTGAAGCTCTGGGAAGAAGCCAAGCCCTTTCAACACGGGACAAGTGAACCACGTTAGAGTGAAGGAGGTTGAAGCGCAACCCGATGCAGTAATAGGTAAGTTTTTGGTTAATTCTTTACTGCAATCATTCTTTTTGATACTGGTCCATCGCATTCATTCATATCAAGGGGATTTGTGGATAAGTTTAACCTACCAACCCAATCCCTTAGGTCACCCATGTTAGTAACCTCGCCTGGAGCAGAGTATATGGCTAGCCTATGGTCTGATCGGTTACCATTAAAGATTGGTAACTACGCATTCCCCTCAGACCTAATAGTACTGGAGTCACAAGGACTGGATGTAATATTAGGCATGGATTGGTTATCAAAGTATGGAGGGAACATTGACTGCGCCAGTAAGTCGGTTATGCTCACCACCCCAGAAGGAAGAAGGATTAAGTATGTATCCCGGCATGTGCCGAAGAGGACTCTAGTGAATTCCTTATCAGGAGTTGTACAAGAGGAAGTACCAGTGGTGCAGGATTTCCCTAATGTATTTCCAAAAGAGTTGCCAGGCATGCCACCGAATAGAGACATTTAGTTTTTGATTGAGCTTTTGCCAGGCACAGGGCCAATATGTAAGAGACCGTACAGGATGCCCGCCAACGATTTGGAGGAATTAAGAAGCAGATTAAGGAGTTACTGGATAAAGGCTATATTCGCCCAAGTTCGTCACCTTGGGGATCACTAGTGCTTGTAGTGGAGAAGAAGGATGGATCGTTAAGGATGGTTGTTGATTATCATGGATTAAGTGAAGTAGCAATCAAGAACAAGTACTCACTGCCGATGATCAATGATTTGTTTGATCAATTGCAAGGAGCCAAGGTATTTTCCAAGATCAATCTGCAATCAGGATACCACCAGCTGAAGATTCGAGACCAGGATATACCTAAGACAGCTTTTACCACAAGGTACGGGCTATATGAGTATACTGTTATGTCATTTGGTCTGACTAACGCACCTGCCTATTTTATGAACATGATGAACAAGGTGTTTATGGAGTTTTTGGATAAGTTTGTCGTGGTGTTCATTGATGATATTCTGGTTTACTTGAAGAATGAAGAGGAGCATAAGGAGCATTTGCGTTTGGTATTTGGGAAGCTCAGAGAACATCAGTTATATGCCAAGTTCAGCAAGCGTGAGTTTTGGTTGAAGGAAGTTGGATTCCTCAGACATGTTATATCCGGAGAAGGAATAGCAGTAGACCCCACCAAGGTTGTCACTATGACCAATTGGGAAGCACACACGTCAGTTGAAGAGATCCGGTGTTTTCTGGGACTCGCAGGATAGTACCGGAGGTTCATCGAGAATTTCTCAAAGATTGCAAAGCCCATGACGGAGTTGTTGAAGAAGGACACCATGTTCGAATGGACTGAGGAATGTGAGGCCAATTTACAGGAGTTGAAGAAACGTTTGGTTACAGCTGCAGCGTTGATTCTTCCAGATCAACGCAAGGATTATCAAATGTATTGCGACGCTTCTCGTCATGGACTTGGAGCAGTGCTTATGCAGGAGGGAAGAGTTGTTTCATATGCCTCACGACAGCTTAAACCCCATGAGTTGAATTATGCTACACATGATTTGGAGTTAGCAGCCGTAGTGCATGCGTTGAAGACATGGAGACATTTTCTCATCGGGAACCATTGTGAGGTGTACACGGATCACAAGAGTTTGAAGTATATCTTCACGCAGAAGGAGTTGAAACTCGGGTAGAGGAGATGGTTGGAACTCATCAAGGATTATGATATGAGGTTACATTATCATCCCAGAAAGGCTAACGTAGTAGCCGATGCGTTGAGCCACAAGAGTCATGTCAACACGCTCATGACAGGAGAATTGCCCAAGGAGTTAGCAGAGGATCTTTGTGAGCTATGTTTGGAAATAGTTCCGAGAGGCTATGTAGCAGCATTGGAAATTCAGTCTACCTTCATGGATAAGATCAGAGAGTCTCAGAAGACGGACAAGGAGATCGCCGAGATAAAGGAAAGGATGAGCAAAGGAAAGGCCAAAGGATTTAGCGAGGATGAGCACGATACCTTATGGTTTGAGGACCGTGTATATGTGCCTAATGATCCGGGGATCAGGAAGTTGATTCTGCAGGAGGCCCATGATTCGTCGTATTTGATTCACCCAGGAAATACCAAGATGTATCTTGATTTGAAGGATAGTTTCTGGTGGACCGGAATGAAGAAGGATATTGCGGAGTATGTAGCAGTTTGTGATGTATGTTAGAGAGTGAAGGCAGAGCATCAGAAGCTAGCAGGATTGCTACAGCCATTGCTGATACCCGAATGGAAGTGGGATAAGCTAGGCATGGATTTATCACGAGATTGCCCAGGACTCGTTGGCTATGACTCAATATGGGTTGTAGTCGATTGGTTGACGGAGGTAGCTGATTTCATCCCAGTGAAGACCACTTACACCAGTGCTAAGTTGGCAAAGATATACATGACCAGGATCGTATGTCTGCATGGAGTTCCGAGGACCATTGTATCAGATAGAGGAACCCAGTTTACCTCAAAATTCTGGAATCTAGTTGCATGAGACTTTGGGTACCATGCTAGAATTCAGTACAACCTTTCATCCACAGACAGATGGATAGACCGAGAGAGTCAATCAGATTCTGGAGGACATGTTGAGAGCTTGTGCGCTAGATTATGGATCTAGTTGGGACGACAATTTGCCTTATGCAGACTTCTCTTACAACAACAGCTATCAAGCTAGTTTGAAGATGGCCCCTTTTCAAGCTTTGTATGGAAGGAGGTGCAGGACACCGTTGTTGTGGGATGAAGTTGGAGACCGTCAGTTGTTTGGACCAGATTTGATTAAAGAGTCTAAAGAGAAGGTTAAGCTGATTCGTGACAGACTCAAGGTAGCCCAGTCCAGGCAGAAGAACTATGTGAATTCTAAACGCAAGGAGACAGTTTACGAAGTTAGAGGCAGAGTGTATCTTTGTGTGTCCCCACTTCGAGGAGTTAAACGCTTTGGAGTTGAGGGAAAGTTAGCACCACATTTTGTGGGACCATACAAAGTTTTGGAACGTATGGGAGACATTGCTTACAAGTTGGAGTTTCCCGAAGGATTGTCAGGAGTTCATGATGTGTTTCACGTTTCCCAGTTGAAGAAGTGCCACACGGAGATGGCCGATATCCCTCTGAGAGACAGAGTGCCACTGGAAGCATTCAGTTGGATAGCGATTTGACCTACGAGGAGAAACCAGTCAAGATTCTCGAGTTTGCCAGCCGAGTCACACGTAGAAAGGTTATCAAGTTCTGCAAAGTTCAGTGGAGCCACCATACCGACGATGAAGCCACCTGGGAACAAGAGGAAGACCTACAGAAGGACCACCCGCACCTATTTTCTAGCCAACCCAAATCTCGAGGGCGAGATTCATCTTAAGGGGGTAGGTTTGTAACATCCCAAATTTTCAATTTCGAATATTATACATTAGATCATCATTGCATATCATATTTTATTGCATTTTGGGTTGATCCTAGAAATTCTACGCAACTCAAGGACCCACAGAGAGAGTGGGGGATTTCGTTATTTTCATATTTGAGTTTTCTCAAATTTTCAAAAGAGGATCGTTCAATTTTAATTATTTTCCCTCCTAATATTTCTTATATGAAAATAAAAGAGAGGGGGATGAAATGACTTCTCCAAAATAAAGAAATATTGGTGGTTAAATATTAAAATCAAATAAGTTTTTTATTCGGAGTTTTATTGCTATTTTATTTGAATTAGGAAAAAAGGTGTTTTTCAATATTGCATTAGAGGCCCAAATAAATGTTCACTTTTGTCCGCTATATTTTTAGAGGACGGGGAAAATTTATTTCAGAGTTTTTGGAGTCCGTTTAGTATTTCTTTTCCTCGTTTTTCTGCGCGATGGAATTATTTTTAAAAAAGGGTCAACCGACTTAACAGGCCGTGTCCGACCCGGACACTTAGCCCGCCCGGCCTTTAAAGCCGCGAGGGCCCGAACCGTCACCTCCCCAGCCGGAAACCCTAGGCGCCACCCCACCTCGAAGTCCGCGCCACCACCGCCGGAATCGCCGCCGCCCCGTTCCGCCGCAGCTGGAGCCCGTCGTCGCCGCCCGACCCCGCAGTCCCGCCGGAGCCGCCGCCCGCAGCCGCTGTCCCGCCTGCCAAGGTA
This sequence comes from Triticum aestivum, assembly GCF_018294505.1. Taxonomy (NCBI): domain Eukaryota; kingdom Viridiplantae; phylum Streptophyta; class Magnoliopsida; order Poales; family Poaceae; genus Triticum; species Triticum aestivum. The sequence goes on from NC_057810.1 coordinate 363,948,408, forward strand.
GCCGCCGCCATCGCCGGTTTTCATAAGAAAACCATGTGTGTTTTTTTTCAAAACTCTAGGGGTTTTTTATAGATCTGTTTTATTTTTTTCCTCGGTTTAGTTATTTAAGGAACGCTCATTCGTATGTTCGTTTTAACGAACGAAGTTCACCCGTTAGCCGCAGACAGCGAATGTTCGTTCGTTAGCCTGTTCGTCAGTTTATCTTTTTCCAGGGTTTTTCCGCGATTATTTTCGGTCGCGATTTCTGCCCTGATTTTTGTTTTAGTTTATCTTTTGGCTCGTTTGTCGGAATCAGGCGATTCAAGGGCCTAGATCTTTGTCTCGAAGCCCTCTTTCTGTTTAACCAACTTGAACAAGATTTTGGTACTGTAAAATTTGACTTAGGTCCAGATTAGTAATCAGATCTTGTTTCTTTCGCAGTTTGAGTTTCATTGCTTCATTTGATTTGCTTCTTTTTGCAAACCGGAGTTCTTAAGTTGAACTTTTTGGTTAGATCTCTTATTTGAGTTTTACCCGTGCTTCTAGTTGAGTGCTCATTGTATGCTTTGTTTGTTTGTGATAGAGTACCCAGAGTGTGAAGCGTGCTACTACGAGTCTCTAGGTTTCACGGAACATCAGCAAGGCAAGTAACACTTTGATCATACCTCTTTACTACCCAGTTTTATTGCATTAGATCAACCCTCAAACAATTGCATGGTTAGGATTTGTTTAACATGTGGGTTTTGGGAAGTAGATGATGAGGTAGAACCTATTGCCCTGTTTATTATCAAACCTTTGGGAGTTACTTTTACGCGATGCTTATATTGCTATGTTATGCTTGTAGACGTGGTTTGGGTGAGTGTATCCATGACAGATGTGAGTATTGTTAATTAATGGTTTACTTAAGGTGGCTACTTAAATACACATCTGGGTGGATAGCTTGAGGCACCCTGGAGTACCCAGTGGTTGTCAGGGCACCTGGAGAATCCAGTGTTGTCCTAGGATATCCCGGAGTACCCGTGTGATCATCCTACGGTCCACCACCTAGGCTCAAAGGGATCATAAGATTATTCATGCTAGAAACTCCGGTGTGCAGCCACAAGCCAATATGGGCTCTGGCATAGTTGATTAAGTTGCATGAGCTCTTGAAGAGGTAGACTAGCAGATGTAGTGGGTTGTAGGTGGTACTGTCTATCCAGAGTAGAGAGTTAATGCTTCAGAAAGACTGTATCTTGAATCTCCGACCATGGATGTATTCGAGTCTTGTGGGGAAAAGTGCGCAAACCTCTGCAGAGTGTAGAAACTAATCATGGTTAGCCGTGTCCCCGGTTATGGACGTTTTGAGTATCTAGTTCTTGGATTATCATGTTGATCTCATCACCCTAAATATAATTTGATTGGGTTTAATGATGATGTTTAATTGGGATTGAGTTGGAGGAACCTTCTCAATGTTTAACAACCACCATGATAGTTAAATAAAATTTATTCCTTTGTTGTAGGGAAAAACTTGTTTTCTGCAAAACTGTAATCATAGAGCTTTCCACCAGCCATATATGCATGTAGTGATAGCATGTATCCTGTTCATAACTCTATGTGTTACATTTCCAGCATATTCCATGTGTTGAACCGTTTCGGGCTGCAATGTTTATGTGGCAGACTTTTCAGACGACGAGTAAGGTGCCATAGGTCGTTGTCTTTCACTCAGTGATGCCGTTGGAGTTGAAGGACTCGCTTTATCTTCCAAGCCTTCCATTGTTATCGTTATTAGATGGCCTTAAGCCATATTATTGTAACAAGTTCTCCTTTGAGACATTCGATGTAATAAGTGTGTGATTGATACTCTGTTATAAATCCTCCAGTATTGTGAGTGTCAGCATTACCGATCCAGGGATGACACCAATGCACAGAGATCAGACCGTTTGAGCTCTGGTCGCTACAGAATCTGAGATTGTGTGATGCATATCGTATAATTGACCCACGGATACTTGTGGTGACATTGGAGTATCTAGGTGACATTAGGGTTGATTGATGTGTATCATATGGAGTTATTTTACTACAAACTCTAGGGCTGTTTGTGACACGTATAGGAATAGCTCAATGGATTGATCGGGAAGAATAACTTTGAGGTGTTTTCATACCCTACAAGTAATTTCATCTTATGTTCTCCATGATAGGAGCTTTGGAGTGATTCTTCGTGCATGTTGAGGGATTGTTATATGATCCAATTATGTTATCATTGTTGGGAGAACTTGCGCTAGTGAAAGTATGAAACCTAGGCCTTGTTTCCAAGCATTGCAACATCGTTTTTACTCACTTTCGTTACTAGTTACCTTGATATTTTTATATCTTCAGATTACAAACCTATATCTACTATCCATGTTATACTTGTATCACCATCTCTTCGCCGAACTAGTGCACCTATATGATTTACCATTGTATTGGGTGTGTTGGGGAGACAAGAGACTCTTTGGTATTTGGTTGCAGGGTTATTCGAGAGAGACCATCTTCATCCTATGCGTCCCACGGATTGATAAACCTTAGGTCATCCACTTGAGGGAAATTTGCTACTGTCCTACAAAACTCTGCGCTTGGAGGCCCAACACGAGTTGTCGGGGTACTAGAGTAGGGGTACCCTATTACCCCGAACTCGTGCACGGGCAGTTGCAGCACCCCGCGGCAAGGCTTGCCGGGTGCCGCCAGGACCCTCCGTGGTTCCCTTGAAGACCATTCAAGAACAAAGTACTCAAACCAAGGCCTCGGCAAGAGGAGCTTGCCGGGAAGGCCAACCAAGGCCCCGGCAAGAGGAGCTTGCCGGGAAGGCCAATCAAGGCCCCGGCAAGAGGATCTTGCTGGGAAGAGGCAACACCCCAGCAAGAGGAGCTTGCCGGGAAGGCCACTGAAGGCATACCAAGAAAGCTTGCCGCGAGGCGCCCTACGTCCCGGCAAGATCCGGCGAGCAACAAGCTTCCGGACGCGACAAGACGACGGCCGCGGCAAGGAGTTTGCCGCGGGAAACCCCCACTTCGTGCCCGCGCTCCAGCACACCTGCTAACGTGTCGCTCTGGGACTCTCCCAAGCGCACGTGGCAGGAAGCCGTGCAGCTAGGGGTACGTGGTGGCAAGCGGAGATGAAGAGAAGCCCATCGTGGCAAATGGTGGCGCTCCTAACGGTCACCTTTTGCACTGTTTAGGAGACTCAGACAGGCATTTAATGCCCTTGTCCCCTGCCGTCAGAGTTAGGTAGGGCGCACTGTATCCACAGTAAGCGGTAGCTGCACCTACCGCATCCTTTTCCACTTTTACCCTTCTAGTCTACGTTGCCACCTGTGGGTAACCCCTTGAAAGTATAAAAGGAGGCCCAAGCGCAACGTAGAAGGGGTTCCGCAGGTTCGGCCAGTTCGGCTCATTCAACACCAGAAACACTCTCACGCTCAGTCGGGCAGCGTCCATCGCTCCTGAGCAAGAATCCAATATACACAAACAAGCAGCAGTAGGGTTTTACGCATCCGTGCGGCCCGAAGCTGGGTAAAATCGCCCGCGTGTTCTGCCTCGATCCGCTCTTTGTGCGCTCTCCGCCCCCCACCGAACCGAAAGGGGCCCTGTCCCCATAGGTGTTGGTGGAATCAGCATCACCCCCGACATCTCTGGCGCGCCAGGTAGGGGGAGCGTCGAGATTATGCGAATCCGATCCGGCGTGCACGCAAGCTAAATCTTCATCGTCATGGCTCCCAAGGAGCGGGCGAACAAAAGAACGACGCCAGTGCGGCAACAGAAAAAGCTAAGTCATACAAAACTTTAGATATTTCCTTTCTATATAAGGTTATCCGCCTCGGAGATCTTGTTCTTTGTACGGAAAACCTGTGCGCGGAGGAATCAACTCGTAGCTGGTTGCGCCCTTACTTTGTTTCGAGTCCGCTCAACAACTTAAGTGAGCTGCTAGCGCCCTTACTTTGCTTCGAGTCCGCTCAGCAACTTAAGTGAGCCGCTAGCACCCTTACTTTGTTTCGAGTCCGCTCAACAACTTAAGCGAGCTGCAACTAGTTGTGACAAGATTGCTTGTCGGTAGCGACCCCGCCAGCAGGCTGCTGAAGTTCCGCACTCGGCGCTCGCGGCAAGGGTGGCTGCACCGGCAAGTTTCCCTAGAAAGCGTAGGGTGGACGTACAAAGAGAGGTTGAACAGGAAGATAGCATGCGCTATTTATTTGAGAATTCTGCATAGACCTATATGCCGAGGAGCCTTCTCGGGGCTAGTTGCGCTCCATGTTGCCTCGAGTCCGCTCGGCAACTTGTGCGGTTGCGCTAGAACCAAGAAGGTAAACCTTTCCGGGAGGCGTTGTTCCCGAATAGCCGCTAAGGGCCCGTTCCCTCAAGCGCTACTGGCTGGATCGTACGCACAGGAAAGCATTCCAGCAGGCACAGGGAATATGCAGCAAAAGTCAAAATTCGCAAGCAAGTTAAGTGCGCTTCGGATGCTAATCACTTGCTATCTTTGAACGCAGTTATGGCCCGAGGGCTGGCAACGCCCTTAGGGCCAATCATTTCGGCGTCAAGAACGACGAAGTTCTTCGCTATAAGCCTTTCCGGCAACGATCTTGCCGGGAGCCGGTGTCAAGAACGACGAAGTTCTTCGCCATAAGCCTTTCCGGCAACGATCTTGCCGGGAGCCGGTGTCGAGAACGACGAAGTTCTTCGCCATAAGCCTTTCCGGCAACGATCTTGCCGGGAGCCGGTGTCAAGAACAACGAAGTTCTTCGCCAAAAGCCTTCCTGGCAACCAGCTTGCCGGAAGCCAGCATCGAGAACGTCAAAGTTCTCTGCTTAAGATAAAAGTCTTCCTGGCAACGAGCTTGCTGGAAGCCGGCATCGAGAACGTCAAAGTTCTCTGCTGAAGATAAAAGCCTTCCTGGCAACCAGCTTGCCGGAAGCCGGCATCGAGAACGTCAAAGTTCTCTGCTGAAGGTAAAAGCCTTCCTGGCAACCAGCTTGCCGGAAGCCGGCATCGAGAACGTCAAAGTTCTCTGCTGAAGACAATAGTCTTCCTGGCAATGAGCTTACCGGAAGCCGGCATCGAGAACGTCAAAGTTCTCTGCTGAAGGGAAAAGTCTTCCTGGCAACAAGTTTGCCGGAAGCCGGCATCGAGAACGTCAAAGTTCTCTACTGAAGATAAAAGCCTTCCTGGCAACAAGCTTGCCGGAAGCCGGCATCGAGAACGTCAAAGTTCTCTGCTGAAGATAAAAGCCTTCTCGGCAAGCCAGTATCGCTGGGGGCTGTAAGTGCCAAGAATTGTCCACGGCAAACCAGAGTTGCCGGGGGCTGAAATATCAGATAAGTCTTTCATCCCTCATCATGCATCCTCTTATGGACTAAGGAATGCGAAACCACGTTTCTTCCCGGAAACTGCCGTGCTCCCTCGACTCTAGGCCCTGGGGCTCGTTCTCGGGGCCAAGTTTGGTCGTAGTCGCGGCAGCAAAGGGATGAAACGAGGAGACCGCACCCACCTCGTTCCTGCCTCCGTTAAAAGCGTGAGAAAGGTTGAGCGACGTGGTAAAGCGGCAGGGCCTGTTGCCGGGAGATGAAATGTCTGTCCGAGTGATACCAAGGATTTGCTCCTTGGCGTGGGTTTAACTCGCGAGACAAATAACCCGGCGAGGTGGGGGCTCGGCCGCCCCGCTCAGCGAATCAAGGCACGGGAAGGGCAGGGAGTCGGGGCCAACCCACTCGCGACGGCCCAGTTTCCCACTCCACCGTCCGTGACCCCAAGCGCATGGGAGCCCCGTGGCGGGGATGCAGAACTAAGGCGACAGATGAGGCGGCCTCGCTCTGCCCCGTGAACGCGGGGAGTGGACATCCCGAAAACCGCGCACCGGCCCCGTCCAGTAAATGCACCACGCCCCCACACCTCCTCCGTTTAAGGAGGAGGGCGTGAACCGTCCCCATCATCGTGGCCTGATGCATGCTCGGGGGGCTTAGCCCCACGCACGCCACCCACGATCTCTCCCACGACACCACGCTTGACGCGTGCCGTTCTGGGCGTGCGCGGTGCGAGCGGAGTTAGATTCAGCGTGACCTAGGCCGCGCGTGCCCGTGCACTATTTTTGGCCTGGCCCAATAGCGCTCGGCACCGTGTATGGCCCAGGCCCGGGGGCTCCTGTCAGTGTACTAGAGTAGGGGTACCCTATTACCCCGAACTCGTGCACGGGCAGTTGCAGCGCCCCGCGGCAAGGCTTGCTGGGTGACCGCCAGGACCGTCCGTGGTTCCCTTGAAGACCATTCAAGAACAAAGTACTCAAACCAAGGCCCCGGCAAGAGGAGCTTGCCGGGAAGGCCAACCAAGGCCCCGGCAAGAGGAGCTTGCCGGGAAGGCCAACCAAGGCCCTGGCAAGAGGATCTTGCCGGGAAGAGACAAGACCCCAGCAAGAGGAGCTTGCCGGGAAGGCCACTCAAGGCATACCAAGAAAGCTTGCCGCAACGCGCCCTGCGTCCCGGCAAGATCCGGCGAGCGACAAGCTTCCGGACGCGACAAGACGATGGCCGCGGCAAGGAGTTTGCCGCGGGAAACCCCCACTTCGTGCCTGCGCTCCAGCACACCTGCTAACGTGTCGCTCTGGGACTCTCCCAAGCGCACGTGGCAGGAGGCCGTGCAGCTAGGGGTACGTGGTGGCAAGCGGAGATGAAGAGAAGCCCATCGTGGCAAACGGTGGCGCTCCTAACGGTCACCTTTTGCACTGTTTAGGAGACTCAGACAGGCATTTAATGCCCTTGTCCCCTGCCGTCGGAGTTAGGTAGGGCGCACTGTATCCACAGTAAGCGGTAGCTGCACCTACCGCATCCTTTTCCACTTTTACCCTTCTAGTCTACGTTGCCACCTGTGGGTAACCCCTTGAAAGTATAAAAGGAGGCCCAAGCGCAATGTAGAAGGGGTTCCGCAGGTTCGGCCAGTTCAGCTCATTCAACACCAGAAACACTCTCACGCTCAGTCGGGCAGCGTCCATCGCTCCTGAGCAAGAATCCAAAAAACACAAACAAGCAGCAGTAGGGTTTTACGCATCCGTGCGGCCCGAAGCTGGGTAAAATCGCCCGCGTGTTCTGCCTCGATCCGCTCTTTGTGCGCTCTCCGCCCCCCACCGAACCGAAAGGGGCCCTATCCCCATAGGTGTTGGTGGAATCAGCATTGCCCCCGACACGAGTCTACAAGAAGAAGGTTGCGTAGTAGACATCAAGTTCTCAAAGAAATTATGCTACTACTAAAAAAGAATTTTTAGCAGTTGTATTTGCTTGTGACAAGTTCAGATCTTATATTGTTGATTCTAAAGTAACTGTTCACACTGATCATGCTACTATTAAATATCTTATGGAAATAAAGATGCTAAACCTAGACTCATTAGGTGTGTTCTCTTGCTACAAGAATTTGATTTACATATTACTGATGGAAAGGGAGTTGAGAACCCTGTAGTAGACAACTTGTCTAGGTTAGAAAATATTCTTGATGACCGACTACCTACTGATGATAGCTTTCCTAATGAACAATTAGTTGTTATAAATACTTCTCGCAATACTCCATGGTATATAGACTATGGTAATCGTATTGTTACTAAATTTATACCACCTAGTTTAACGTATCAATAAAACAAAAAGTTTTCTATGATTTAAGACATTACTTTTGGGATGACCCGCACCTTTATAAATAAGGAGTAGATGGTGTTATTAGATGTTGTGTACCTGAGCAAGAAAAGGAACAGATCCTACGCAAGTGTCACTCCGAGGCCTACAGAGGACACCATGCTGGAGACAAAACTGCACACAAGGTATTACAATCTGGTTTTTATTGGCCTACTCTCTTCAAAGATGCTTGTAAGTTTGTCTTGTCTTGTGATGAATGTCTAAGAATTGGTAACATAAGTAGACGTCAGGAAATGCCCATGAATTATTCACTTGTTATTGAACCATTTGATGTTTGGGGATTTGATTATATGGGACCTTTTCCATCCTCTAATGGGTATACACATATTTTAGTTGCTGTTGATTACATTACTAAGTGGGTAGAAGCTATTCCAACTAGTAGTGTTGATCACAACACTTCTATTAAAATGCTGAAAGAAGTTATTTTCCCGTGGAGTCCCTAGATATTTAATGACTGATGGTGGTTCACACTTTATTCATGGTGCTTTCCGTAAATTGCTTGCTAAGTATGATGTTAACCATAAAATTGCATCTCCTTATCATCCTCAGTCTAGTGGTCAAGTAGAATTAAGTAATAGGGAAATAAAATTGATCCTGCAAAAGGCTGTTAATAGATGCAGGAAGAATTGGTCTAAGAAACTAGATGATGCACTGTGGGCTTATAGAACTGCTTATAAAAATCCAATGTGTATGTCTCCATAGAAAATAGTTTATGGGAAAGCATGTCACTTACCTCTCGAACTAGAACATAAAGCTTATTGGGAAAATAAAGAGCTAAACTATGATTTCAAACTTGTCGGCGGAAGGGGTTATTTGACATTAGCTCACTCAATGATTGGAGAACCCAAGCCTATGAGAATGCCAAATTGTTTAAAGAAAAAGTCAAAAGATGGCATGTCAAAAGGATACAAAAGCGTGAATTTAATGTAGGTGACCATATCTTGCTATACAATTCTCGTTTAAGGTTTTTTACAGGAAACTTCCCTCTAAATGGGAAGGGCCTTACGGTATCAAAGAAGTTTATCGTTCCGGTGCCATCAAGATCAACAATGCCGAGGGAAATAATCCAAAGGTGGTAAACAGACAAAGAATCAAACATTATATCTCAGGTACTCCCATAAATGTTGAAACCAACACACCGGACAAGTACATAAGGGAAACTTACCAGAATGTTCCAGACCTCCGAAAAGGAATAGGTATGTGATACAGAAAGTAAACCGACTCCAAAAGTTTTCAGATGGCAATTTTACTCCATTTTGGAATATTTAAGAAATTAGAAAAATAATAAGTAGTCTGAATAGCGCACGATGAGGCTATAAGCCGTGGGGGCACGCCCTACCCCCCTAGGCGCGCCTCCCTGGCTTATGGCCACCTCGTGTGCCCCCCGGACTCCATTTTCTCCTAGAATACTTCTTTTGCATGGTAAAAATTCATTATATAATCTCCCGAAGGTTTTGACAACCGTACCACAACAATATCCTCTGTTCTTGTTTCGAGCTATTTCTGCAATAGATTTAGAGCAAGATGTCTTCTCAAGAGCCGGTCGAGGAGAGTCGTGTTTCTCACACGACACCGGCCCCGAGAGCATATAGCGAAGCTGAACCCTTTGGGTGGTCAACAGATGAAGAGATGGAAGCCGACCTGAAAAGAGTGGATGCTATGGAGGAGGATCAAGAGTTACTTCTCTTCCCTGACATGATGGCTAGCATGAGGAATTCATGAGCTTAGTCCTGCCTGATTCAGTCAAACCACCCGGTGCTAAGTTTATCTCTTATAATAACATGAAAAAGAGTTTTGCTTCCCCCCCCCCCAGCCAAGATGCATCCATAGGTGGACGCGCTCTAACTGTCATAGATAAACTCCAAAAGGAAAATGTGGACCTCAAGTAGGAAAATCAAAAGCTTGAAGAGGAGAATCACATTCTGAAGGGCATTATTGCCAAGAACATTGCACCACCACCTCCGAAGGAGGCTTGAGCACATGAGTATGGGCACTCCCCTTGGCTGGTGCCAAGCTTGGGGGAGGTGTCCCGGTATCGTATCACCATCACATCTTTGCCTTTACTGTTTATCTTAGTTTGATCCTTTTGGTTGTTTGATCATCTACTAGAATAAAAGTTTTTAGTATGATCTAGTCTTCGAGCTTTGCTTTGGGATCTATCTTTGTAATCGAGTCCGTGAGTTATATAATAAAGAGTAGTTTTGAGTTGAGGGCTTTGCTTTATTGCCTTGATCTTGGAAATAAAAGAAAAGAATAAAAGAAGTCAAAAGATTGTATAATGATCTTATGGAGAGTGATGACTTCACATATAAGGAGTATGATGAATAAAATTTGTTCAGGGTTGACAAACATAGTGTTGGCCTTTATTGTAATTAATAGGCAGTAATAAAGAAAGAGAGGTTTCACATATAAATAAACTATCTTGGACATCTTTTATGACTGTGAGCACTCATTAAAATATTGTATGCTAAAAGGTTGATGTCGGATAAGGAAGACAATATAATGGGTTATGTTTTCCTTTATCCGAATAGAAGTTATATTGCCATGGATCCTCCAGCATGTTGAGCTTGCTTCTCATCCCATGCTAGCCAAATCTCTTGCACCAAGTAGAGATACTACTTGTGCATCCAAAATCCCTTAACCCAGTTTTGCCATGAGAGTCCACCATACCTACATATGGATTGAGTAAGATCCTTCAAGTAAAAATTGTTCTCTAAATATGTATGATCTTTTGGTGTGAGGAAATAAGCCTTGTACGAACTTGTGATATGGAAGAAATAAAAGCGACAGACTGCATAATAAAGTTCTCTATCACAAGGGACAATATAAAGTGACGTTCTTGTGCATGAGAACCTCTACTTCCCTCTGCGAAGGGCCTATCTTATACTTTTATCTTTTACCTTTTTACAAGAGTCATGGTGGTCTTCACCCTTCCTTTTTACTCTTTTTCTTTTTGGCAAGCACTATGTGTTGGGGAAAGATCCAGACATATATATCCACTCATATGTAGGTTATCATAAAGTATTATTGTTGACATTACCTGTGACACTCCAAAATTTTTGTGGTTTTTGTTTTCAGAAAGAGCCTTGCTTGGTTTGAAGAAGGTCATTTAAACCCTTCTTAAAAACCCTCTTCTAAGTTTGCCCTCTCAAAAATCTTTTCTTGGATTTATTTTCTTCTAAAAAAGAAACCATTTGGTTTTGGGTTTTTATTTGATTTTGATCCATTTTTGTTTACCATGCCTCTTATGGTAAAACTCCCCCAAAACCCCTTCTTCCACTTTGGTACAACCCAAACATTTTGTCCAAACTAATAAAATCCATTTTTTGGATTTTATTCCAATTATTTCTTTTCTCAAAATAATTCTGTTCTTTCTTTTGAGCCTAGGTGATTTGCAAAGCAAGTACCCTAATGCCTTTGATTCTTGATCACAAACCAACTCCCATGGATAGTCCTTAGTACCCACAACCTAGAACCATCTTGATCCACTCTTCTTCTTTTCAAATATTTCAAAATACACCCTCTGCATGTTTGGACCAGATTTGCCAAATTTGGTGAAATTCATATCTACACTTCTCAAAAAATTCCACCAAAATTCAGGCAACCTCTAGTTGCAATGAGAGACCACTCACCAAAAACCAGCTCAAGGAAAAATCCCTACATGCCAGAATCATTCTGTCGAACACTTGGCATGCACTGTTTCTGTTCATATTCAGTAAATACAGAGTTTCAGTGTCGTTTCTCCGTCAGTAACTTCAGTCACATGTCCACTGTGCTTTTGGCTCGTTGCTCGCAGCCCCTCCCTCTTGTCCGGAGCACCACACGCTCGCTTGGCGCCTTCCTGGCGTCGGTGGCGCCCTGGCCCACCTGCGCCGGCATGCTTTGCGGTGGCAGGACCCTCGTAACGGCCGACAGGGGGACAACACCGCGGTAGAACGACTTCGGTGCCGCCCAAACCCCTTGAGGGCTCCGCGTGGCCACCTGCTTGCCAGTGCACGCATGCAGCACCGTCACCGTGGCCTGGCACGTGCAGAGCGCGTTCTCTGCCGCCGACGTGCCGTGCGGCCGTTCCGTCAAGGACAGGCCGTAACCACCCCTCCCTTGCTGAGTTGGACGCTGAAATGGCACCAATGCTCCACCTAGACGATGCTCAAGCTCCTAAGCCGCCCGTCCCACCACAGCGCCGCCGTAATCACTCGCCGGACTTATCCGTTCATGGCAACCGCCTCGGGCCGGCTATAAATAGCACCCCCCGAGCTCGCTCTCGCCCCCGCACAACTCCACCACCTCACCAGACCCCACCTAGCCACCGGAAGAGCCTCGAGGGGCCTTTCTTCCTCGACTCCGGCCACCTCCGTCTGCCTCGGGCTCCGGCAACATTCTCTTCAGTGAGAACTCCTTCGCCGCCCTGCTCTTGCCCGTAGCCTCGTACTACCTCTAGTAGGCTAACCCCCACTTCAATTTGAACCCCGCAGCTCCCTCTGGCGAGATCCACGACTGCCCGAACCGCCGTCCGTCGGAGCAAGGGCCGCCGTCGACATAGTGCTCGCCGGCGAACTCTACCACCACCCACAGACGCGGAAGGGTGCACTGATCACGAAGGTAACCCCCGATCACCTTGCCTCGCCGTGGATCGCCGCCGACGACCAACGCACCTCTCAGGCTCCGTCGCGCTCTGTTTCCCTCGTTTGAAAATTCAAACCTGACAGGTGGAGCTCGCCTGTCAGCCTCACAACCGTTTCTTTTAAACGAAACGTTTTCTAGACTTTTCCGCAGAACCCCCCGGAAACTTTCTGTTTCATTACAGATGGGTCCTTGGACAAAACTCCTATAACTTTTAAACAGAAAATGGTTTTTGACTGATTCGTTTTCTGTCATCTTTACTTTTCTGTCTAGTTTTTTGTCATATTTATATGAAAAATATTTGGAATACTTTTCTGTACACTCACGGTATTTACGTTACGTACGTATTTTTCTTATACCGTAGATACCGGAGGAGGTGACGGAGCTGCAAACTTCACACAGTTAAACTCCGACTACTCCGAACCAGGCAAGCATGTTTGAACTCTTGATATGATGAGTGGTTGTTGCATGTTTGCATTTTAGTATAGTCATGGCATCTTTATGAACATTTCTTGAATGTTATATTTCATGCACATAAGTGGAAAGTAAGTTTCGGAAAGCATTATGTTGTTGGATACATATTTGCTTGGCCATGTGATGGCATGAGGATGGGTAAGATGGCAGTGTTGTGACATGCCAGTCTTATGCCAGATTATTTGACTTCCGTGTCATCATGAAACAAATCACTTTCTCATTCATTCCTTCTTGTACTGTCACATGTTTTCCGAAAGGAATATGGCTTAGTAAGTTGCAAATCGTTTTCCTGGTACACACCAAATAGAGAGGCCGGGATGAGGGTTCCATGGCCCTGGATTAAAGCCCATCATCCGGTCAGGGGGCATGGGTGTTTCCGGTTGGGACCGAGAGGGGGGCACCCCTTAGAGCGCGCGTATAGAAATTTGATCCCATGCTATTCAAGGTTGTGACCTCCCCGTCTCAAAGTTTTTCTTGGACGTTGTCCAGGGTGATTCCTGGCATCGTGAGGTGAAATGGGTGTGTACTAGTTAAATGTGTTTCTACTGAAATACCGTAAACGGAACTAGTCCTTCTTGACTACGGAAATCCGTTGGCTGTGGTCAGTTCATGCAAACTCTGCAGAGTCTCAAATTCTTTAAATCATCTTGTACTTGTCCAAGTACTGTATTCATCTTATCTTGTCAGATATCAGCCTTAGTGGCAAAGCTCCAGTGGACTACATGTGTGATAAATCCGGTTAAAAGATTATTCTTGTGGATGGACTAATCTTGTTAATCACATCTGTTTTAAGCCTTGTCTATGATGTTGCTCAGACGTCCGACGGTGGCATACTTGTATTTACTTTTATTGCAAGCCCTGTCAGTGATGTCGCTCAGGCGTCCGACGGTGGCATACTTGTATTTACTTTTACTGTAAGCCCTATCTGTGATGTCGCTCAGACATCCGACGGTGGCATACTTGCATTTACTTTTATTGCAAGCCCTGTCTGTGATGTCGCTCAAACGTCCGACGGTGGCATACTTGTATTTACTTTTACTGTAAGCCTTGTCTGTGATGTCGCCTAGACGTCCGATGGTGCATACTCGTATTACTTTTACTGCAAGCCCTGTATGTGACGTCGCTCAGATGTCCGACTGTGGCATTTCTTTTAAAAGCCCTGTCTGTGACGTCGCTCAGATGTCCGACTGCGGCATTTCTTTTAAGCCCTTTCTGTGGTGTCGCTAAGACGCCCGACTGCGGCATTTCTTTTAAGCCCTTTATGTGGTGTCGCTTAGACGCCTGACTGTGGCATGAATTTTATTTGTTTACCTTTCGAGGCGTTGCTCCAGACACCCGATCGGTTTTTCATCTATTTGTTTACTCATCAAGTCGTGCACAAATGTTATTATTGTTGTATGAGCATCATTTTTTTCATGACGCATTCATGCATTCATTGATTATATCTTTTGTCCGAACTGTCTTGCGAGTACTTTCAAAGTACTCACCTGGCTTGTTGATTTGGCCAGATGTTGATGAAGGCGATCTCATGGATGAAGAGTTTGATAGCGAGTCCGACGCCTAGAGGAGTCCCAGTCAGTCCCGTGCGATCATGTTTTGGTCATTGTATTATCCGCTTCCGCAACCCCAGAAATATATCCATCGAGGCTCACCTCGACGCTCGATGAGCTGCCAGTTAGGAGTCAAGTTATCCACCACCACTTTTACCTCGAGCTAGTAGCATGCCATCACACCCCTGTGTCATAACCCCCTTATGTAAGATATTGCCGAGTTTGTAATAATTTGTTGAGCAGCCTTAGCTTAACCCTGTAATATATTTAATGCTACTGGTCCCCTGTTCATCAAGTATTTGTCTACCAGTGAGGATGACTTTTCCTATACTGGATTCTAAAGATCGATTTTCTCAATAATTATTTTATTGAAAAACCGGTCGTGACTGACTTGGTAACCAGAGCCAGGCTGACTGTAGGAAGCCACTAGGTGCGATCGCTAATTGGTTATTAGCATGATAGAGTTTATTCATGTTTTTACAAATGTAGTCATTCTTCTGACAGTCAGCATAAAAATTTATGATCTGATCATTCAGAATTTTTGCCTACTTTTGTAGATGGCCGGCAGCGACTGCGAGTCTCAAATGTTCGCCAACGTGCCTGAGGGGTTCGTCAAACTCCTCTCCTTCATCGTTCAGGTTGCAATGGGGCCATCCGTGCGCCCAGTCTTCACGCTTTATACGCACAAGATCAACGACAGTTTGACGATGCACCAGGCCGCGGTGCAATTCAGGGGAGGGCGTGTTGAGATGCGCCGCTTCCGTTTTTTGGGGAGAGCCATGCCTACAGAGAGGCATGCTATGCAGATGGCTGCCCGCGAGGCGATAGCTCGTCTTCGGGATGTCTTTCCTGCAATGAAGACCCGTCGCTACCGCTACCTTCCATGCCATGTGCCTTACACCTATCACTACTCATTCTCTTGCCCCAGAGGAGAGCGAGACGAGGCTTTTGAGATGCTTGTCAAGTACCTCCGAGCCCTGGAGGCAGCCTTCGACAGCATGGTGGACGACCTCGTAGCTGCCCGCATGGACTCAGTCCATGGCTGTGCTGCTAACAGGAGGGAACTCCTACACACCGCTCCACCGCTGACTTTTATCTCGTCCTCAGCTTCTCATTCGCCTACCATTCTCGCCACTGCTCGTTGTTTGCCTACCACTGAGGAGTTCAACCAAGCTATTGCACCCACTCCCATTCGCGCTGCACCACTTTTTGCACCCACTCCCATACGTGCTACTCCACCTATTCCGCCCACTCTTATTCAGGTTACTCAGCCTACGGCACCTGCTCCATCAGCTCAGCGCAGCGTTCCTCGCCTGGAACCTATTAGCGAGGAGGAAGTTGATTCCCCAGCGTCACTGCGTCTCACCCTCGGCAGGCCAAGGGAGATCCTCACCATCTCCGACTAAGTACGCGTAGATGCCATGCGATGTACCGACTTGTGTAATATGTTTGTATGTACATAGGTTGTGAGAAGTAGCCTGTTTGCGCATCATGTAGGATCTGGAGAAGTGCACTAGTTTAAATAACATGTCAGGATTTTGTACGCATATCCTGAGTGATGTAATGTATAATTATGCTTGCGTGTAAGATATGTAATAGTCCTTCTCCGCGCGCAATCGTGTATTTTCAAAAGTATCCTGGAGTTTTAAAATTTGCTTTATGTGTGATTTTATTGACTTTCGCGACTATCTTTCTTGTCTTACGAGTTTCACAAAATATATCCCCAGAGTGAAAGATGTCTCGTCCTTGGACGCGCTCCATGCCAAATCAGCCAGAAGAAAATTATGGCACACCGCAAAACCACAATTTCACTCAGGGACAGACAAGTCAATAGGACAGTGAAACAGCTTTCACACAAGTGTGTCGTCTGTATGAACAGAGTCAGCAACAACACCAGGAAATGATGAACCAATTCATCAATATGGGAAGTAACTGTGGTCATATCAACCGCAATCCAAATTATCTGAGTTACAGAAGACGCGTCCTCCAACATTTTCTCATACTGACAAGCCTCTTGAGGCCGACGACTGGCTTCGAGACATGGAGAGAAAATTAATTATTGCACAGTGTTCAGACCGTGAAAAAGTATTGTATGCACCACATTACCTCACAGGAGCAGCCGCATCGTGGTGGGAAAACTTCTTGCACATGCACCCCAACGAAAATGAAATAACCTGGGAGGATTTCAAAGAAGGTTTTCGTGGGGCACACATTCCTAAGAGTGTTATGAAAATCAAGAAGAGAGAATTTGATGACCTCAAGCAAAGGAACATGACAGTGTCAGAATACAACAGCCAATTTACTCTGCTGTCTCGCTACGCCAATGAAGAGCGCATGACTAAGAGCAAGAAGATGGAAAAATTCCTGGAAGGCCTGGCACCCGCTCTTAAATGCCAGCTGGTTGTGCATACCTTTCTAGATTTTAAACCACTGGTGGATAAGGCCATTACTCTGGAAAATGAGCGACGTAGCCTGGAAGATTTCCACAAACGCAAAAGGGACCAGACTACTTTTGCTCGCAACCCCAGAAGCAAGACAGAATTTCAGAAGGGTGGGACACCCAAAACCCCGACGGAAAATTCACGCCCAACCAAGAATTTCCATGCAAGAGACAAGGAGTTCACCTATTGCCCAGGCGTTACCTGTTATGCTTGTGGAGAAGAAGGGCACTATGCCAAGTAGTGCCCCAAGCCAAGGAACTCAACCCCGAAGCCCAATAATGGTGGCAATAATTCAGCGCCAAAGCGAAGCAATTTCAACCCCAATAACAACCACCGGAAAGGTCACTTGAACAACATGACACGAGAGGAAGCACAGAACGCCCCAGATATCGTACTCGGTACGTACCCCGTCAACACAATACCTGCCATGGTTTTGATTGATTCTGGAGCTTCTCACTCATTCATTTCGAAAAGTTTTGCCTTGCAAAATAATTTTTTGATGCTTCCCTTGGAAAAGTCAATGATCATCAAGTCCCCTGGAATTAAGCAAGTGAGCCAGAGTTACTGTCAAGGTGTGGTTATTGAATTTGAAGGATTGAAGTTTTACGCCAACCTTATTGTATTGGAAAGCAAAGGACTGGATGTCATCCTAGGGATGGATTGGTTAACCACCAACAAAGGTTTTATTGACTGCTTCAACCGGACCGTGATTCTCACACGCCATCATGGGAAGAAAATAAAAGTTTCAGCCAAAGAGAGACAAATACCTCGGCAACCAAGATTAAACAAGGTGGACGTTTCTGAGCTAAACAAAGTTCCAGTAGTATGTGAATTTCCAGACGTATTTCCAGAAGAACTACCAGGCATGCCACCGGACCGAGAGATAGAATTCAGCATTGAGCTAGCACCCGGGACCGCTCCCATTTACAAGAAACCATACAGAATGGCACCATCCGAATTGGTAGAGTTGAAGAAGCAAATAAAAGAATTATTGGAGAAAGGATACATACGAGCCAGTTCCTCACCTTGGGGTTCTCCAATTTTATTTGCCAAGAAAAAGGATGGGCCTCTGAGATTGTGTATTGATTATCGAGCTCTCAACATGGTCACAATCAAGAACAAATACCCAATGCCCCGAATAAATGATTTATTTGATCAGCTCGCACAGGCCAAAGTCTTCTCAAAAATTGACTTGAGATCAGGATACCACCAATTAAAAGTACGAACAGAAGATATTCCCAAGACCACCTTCACTTCCAGATATGGGCTGTATGAGTTCACAGTGATGCCATTCAGGCTAACCAACGCCCCCGCATATTTTGTTCACCTCATGAACAAAGTATTTATGAAGTATATGGACAAGTTCGTTGTGGTATTCATCGATGATATTTTGATATACTCCAAAACACCAGAAGAGCACGCCGAGCATCTCAGGATTGTACTCGGAGAACTCAGGAAACATCAACTGTACGCCAAATTCAGCAAACGTGAATTTTGGCTAAGACAGGTAGGTTTTCTGGGCCACGTGCTAACCCAAGAAGGTATTGCAGTAGACCCGGAAAAAGTCAAGGCCGTACTTTGCTGGAAACCACCAGCTAACGTAACGGACGTACGGAGTTTCTTGGGAATGGCAGGCTATTATCGGAGATTTATTGAAGGATTCTCCACCATAGCAAAGCCAATGACACATTTGCTCAAGAAAGGCAAGAAGTTTGAATGGACAGAAGCATGTGAGAAATGCTTCCAAGAGCTAAAAAGCAAATCAACAACGGCACCAGTATTAATTGTGCCAGATATACACAAGAATTTTGAGGTATATTGTGACGCATCCTGGAAAGGCCTTGGATGCGTATTGATGCAAGAAGGCAAGGTAGTTGCGTATGTCTCCAGACAACTTCGCAAGCATGAGGAGAATTATCCCACTCATGACTTGGAATTGGCAGCGGTCATCCATGCACTCAAGGAATGGAGACACTTCCTACTTGGAAATCGATGTGAGATATACACAGACCATAAGAGTCTTAAGTATATTTTCACACAGCCGGAACTAAATTTACGGCAATGACGCTGGTTAGAGTTGGTGAAGGATTATGATGTTGGAATCCACTATCATCCCGGGAAAGCAAATGTCGTGGCAGATGCCCTTAGTCGGAATCCCAGCATGGACGACGACAGTATACCAAAGTTAAGGCCAGAATTTCAACAGGAATTCGCCAGACTCAATTTAATAATGGTTACCGAAGGCAGTGTGTCGAATCTGGAAATACAACCTACCCTGATGGAAAAGATCAAGGAAGCCCATCATGGGCACCCCAGCATTGAGGGCATAAAAAGGAAAGTGAGTTCGGGCAAAGCTTCAGAATTCAACATAGATGAGCAAGGAATATTGTGGTACGGAGAGAGACTATGCGTACCAAATATCAAGGACCTCAAACAGCAGATTTTGGCTGAAAGTCACACAGCTCTGTATTCAATCCATCCTGGAGGGACAAAAATGTACAAAGACCTTCAGGAAAAATTTTGGTGGCACGGTATGAAGAGAGATATAGCCACGTTCGTTGCATGCTTTGACTCTTGTCAACGTATCAAGGCCGAACACCAGAAACCAGCCGAGCTGTTACAGCCAAACAAGATACCCGAGTGGAAGTGGGACGAGATTGGAATGGATTTCATTGTTGGACTGCCACGGTCACGACACGGAAACGATGCCATATGGGTCATAACCGACAGATTAACCAAAGTGGCACATTTTATTCCGGTGAAGACAATTCACACCACTCAGAGGCTGGCCAGACTTTATCTTGCCTGTATCGTCTGCCTGCATGGAGTCCCAAAGACTATCATATCTGACAGAGGCACACAGTTCGTCTCTAGATTTTGGGATCACCTACAACAGGCACTGGGAACCCAACTAGCATTCAGTACCGCATACCATCCCCAGACTGATGGACAGACCGAACGCGTAAACCAAATCCTAGAAGACATGCTGAGAGCCTGCGTTCTCACCTACGGAACCAGTTGGGAAGAAAGTTTGCCATATGCGGAGTTCCCATACAACAACAGCTATCAAGCCAGCTTGCAAATGGCACCCTTTGAAGCTCTATATGGGAGAAGATGTCGTACCCCACTAAATTGGTCAGAGACCGGAGACAGCCATATCTTCGGCCCAGATATGCTCAAGGAGACTGAGGAGAAGGTTAAAACAATTAGAGATCGACTCAAAATAGCTCAGAGTCGGTAGAAGAGTTATTACGATCGAAAGCATCGGGAAATCAGTTTTGAACCCGGAGAATTGGTATACTTAAGAGTTTCTCCTATGAAGGGTCTGCAACGATTCAGGATTAAGGGAAAGCTAGCACCAAGGTTCATCGGACCATTTCATATAGTGGCCCGAAGAGGCACGGTAGCCTACCAGCTAGACCTACCCGCAGATTTATCCGGTATCCACAACGTGTTTCACATCTCGCAGTTGAGAAAGTACGTGAGCAACCCATAGAAGCAAGTGTCACATGAAAATATTGACGTACAACCAGGCCTCTCCTACCGGGAGCACCCAATAAAAATATTAGAAGAGTCTGAGAGGAGGACCCGACAGAAAACCATCATGTTTTTCAGAGTTCAGTGGAGCAATCACACCGAGAATGAAGCAACTTGGGAGAGCGAGGATTTTCTTCGGACAGAGCACCCACACCTGTTTAAGGATCAGCTGAAATCTCGGGGATGAGATTTTTCCTAAGGGGGTAGGTGTTGTGACACTCCAAAAATTTTGTGGTTTTTGTTTTCAGAAAGAGCCTTGCTTGGTTTCAAGAAGGTCATTTAAACCCTTCTTAAAAACATTCTTCTAAGTTTGCCCTCTCAAAAATCTTTTCTTTGATTTATTTTCTTCTAAAAAAGAAACCTTTTGGTTTTGGGTTTTTATTTGATTTTGATCCATTTTTGTTTACCATGCCTCTTATGGTAAAACTCCCCCAAAACGCCTCCTTCCACTTTGGTACAACCCAAACATTCTGTCCAAACTAATAAAATCCATTTTTGGATTTTAATCCAATTATTTCTTTTCTCAAAATAATTCTGTTCTTTCTTTTGAGCCTAGGTGATTTGCAAAGCAAGTACCCTAATGCCTTTGATTCTTGATCACAAACCAACTCCCCTGGATAGTCCTTAGTACCCACAACCTAGAACCATCTTGATCCACTCTTCTTCTTTTCAAATATTTAAAAATTCACCCTCTGCAAGTTTGGACCAGATTTGCCAAATTTGGTGAAATTCATATCTACACTTCTCCAAAAATTCCACCAAAATTCAGGCAACCTCTAGTTGCAATGAGAGACCACTCCACCAAAAACCAGCTCAAGGAAAAATTCCTACATGCCAGAATCATTCTGTCGAACACTTGGCACGCACTGTTTCTGTTCATATTTAGTAAACTCAGAGTTTCAGTGTCGTTTCTCCGTCAGTAACTTCAGTCACATGTCCACTGTGCTTTTGGCTCATTGCTCGCAGACCCTCCCTCTTGTTCGGAGCACCACACGTGCGCTTGGCGCCTTCCTGGCATCGGTGGCGCCCTGGCCCGCCTGCGCAGGCGTGCTTTGCGGTGGCAGGACCCCCGTAACGGCCGACAGGGGGACAACACCGCGGCAGAACGCCGTTCGGCGCCGCCCAAACCCCCTGAGGGCTCCGCGTGGCCACCTCCTTGCCAGCGCACGCATGCAGCACCGTCGCCGTGGCCTGACACGCGCAGAGCGCGTTCTCTGCCGCCGACGTGCCGTGCGGCCGTTCCATCGAGGACAGGCCGTAACCACCCCTCCCTTGCTGAGTTGGACGCTGAAATGGCACCAATGCTCCACCTAGACGATGCTCAAGCTCCTAAGCCGACCATCCTGCCACATCACCGCCGTAATCACTCGCCGGACTTATCCGTTCACGGCAACCGCCTCGGGCCGGCTATAAATAGCACCCCTCGAGCTCGCTCTCGCCCCCGCACAACTCCACCACCTCACCAGACCCCGCCTAGCCACTGGAAGAGCCTCGAGGGGCCTTTCTTCCTCGACTCCGGCCACCTCCGTCCGCCTCGGGCTTCGACAATGTTCTCTTCGGTGAGAACTCCTCCGTCGCCCTGCTCTTGCCCGTAGCCTCGTACCACCTCCAGTAGGCTAACCCCCACTTCAATTTGAACCCCGCAGCTCCCTCCGGCGAGATCCACGACTGCCCGAACCGCCGTCCGTCGGAGCAAGGGCCGCCGTTGACACAGTGCTCACCGGCGAACTCTACCACCACCCACAGACGCGGAAGGGTGCACTAATCACGAAGGTAACCCCCGATCACCTTGCCTCACCGTGGATCGCCGCCGGCGGCCACCGCACCTCTCGGCCTCCGTCGCGCTCTGTTTCCCTCATTTGAAAATTCAAACCTGACGGGTGGAGCTCGCATTTCAGCCTCACAGCCGTTTCTTTTGAACGAAACGTTTTCTGGACTTTTCCGCAGAACCCCCTGAAAACTTTCTGTTTCATTACAGATGGGTCCTTGGACCAAAACTCTTATAACTTTTAAACAGGAAATGGTTTTTGACTGATTCATTTTCTGTCATCTTTATTTTTCTGTCTAGTTTTTTGTCATATTTATTTGAAAAATATTTGGAATACTTTTATGTACACTCACGGTATTTACGTTACGTACGTATTTTTCTTATACCGTAGATACCGGAGGAGGTGACAGAGCTGCAAACTTCACACAGTTAAACTCTGACTACTCCGAACCAGGCAAGCATGTCTAAACTCTTGATATGATGAGTGGTTGTTGCATGTTTGCATTTTAGTATAGTCATGGCATGTTTATGAACATTTCTTGAATGTTATATTTCATGCACATAAGTGGAAAGTAAGTTTCGGAAAGCATTATGTTGTTGGATACATATTTGCTTGGCCATGTGATGGCATGAGGATGGGTAAGATGGCAGTGTTGTGACATGCTAGTCTTATGCCAGATTATTTGACTTCCGTGTCATCATGAAACAAATCACTTTCTCATTCATTCCTTCCTGTACTGTCACATGTTTTCCGAAAGGAATATGGCTTAGTAAGTTGCAAATCGTTTTCCTGGTACACACCAAATAGAGAGGCCGGGATGAGGGTTCCGTGGTCCTGGATTAAAGCCCGTCATCCAGTCAGGGGGCATGGGTGTTTACGGTTGGGACCGAGAGGGGGGCACCCCTTAGAGCGCGCGTATAGAAATTTGATCCCATGCTATTCAAGGTTGTGACCTCCCCGTCTCAAAGTTTTTCTTGGACGTTGTCCAGGGTGATTCCTGGCATCGTGAGGTGAAATGGGTGTGTACTAGTTAAATGTGTTTCTACTGAAATACTGTAAACGGAACTAGTCCTTCATGACTACGGAAATCCGTTGGCTGTGGTCAGTTCATGCAAACTCTGCAGAGTCTCAAATTCTTTAAATCATCTTGTACTTGTCCAAGTACTGTATTCATCTTATCTTGTCAGATATCAGCCTCAGTGGCAAAGCTCCGGTGGACTACATGTGTGATAAATCCGGTTAAAAGATTATTCTTGTGGACGGACTAATCTTGTTAATCACATCTGTTTTAAGCCCTGTCTGTGATGTCGCTCAGCCGTCCGATGGTGGCATACTTGTATTTACCTTTATTGCAAGCCCTGTCTGTGATGTCGCTCAGGCGTCCGACGGTGGCATACTTGTATTTACTTTTACTGTAAGCCCTGTCTGTGATGTCGCTCAGACGTCCGACGGTGGCATACTTGTATTTACTTTTATTGCAAGCCCTGTCTATGATGTCGCTCAGACGCCCGACGGTGGCATACTTGTATTTACTTTTACTGTAAGCCCTGTCTGTGATGTCGCTCAGACGTCCGATGGTGGCATACTCGTATTTACTTTTACTGCAAGCCCTGTCTGTGACGTCGCTCAGATGTCCGACTGTGGCATTTCTTTTAAAAGCCCTGTATGTGACGTCGCTCAGATGTCCGACTGCGGCATTTCTTAAGCCCTTTCTGTGGTGTCGCTAAGACGCCCGACTGCGGCATTTCTTTTAAGCCCTTTATGTGGTGTCGCTTAGAAGCCAGACTGCGACATGAATTTTATTTGTTTACCTTTTGAGGCATCGCTCCAGACACCCGATCGGTTTTTCATCTATTTGTTTACTCATCAAGTCGTGCATAAATATTATTATTGTTGTATGAGCATCATTTTTTTCATGACGCATTCATGCATTCATTGATTATATATTTTGTCCGAACTCTCTTGCGAGTACTTTCAAAGTACTCACCTGGCTTGTTGATTTGGCCAGATGTTGATGAAGGCGATCTCATGGATGAAGAGTTTGATAGCGAGTCCGACGCCTAGAGGAGTCCCAGTCAGTCCCGTGCGATCTTGTTTTGGTCATTGTATTATCCGCTTCCGCAACCCCAGAAATATATTCGTCGAGCCTCACCTCGACGCTCGATGAGCTGCCAGTTAGGAGTCAAGTTATCCACCGCCACTTTTACCTCGAGCTAGTAGCATGCCACCACACCCCTGTGTTATAACCGCCCTTATGTAAGATATTGGCGAGTTTGTAATAATTTGTTGAGCAGCCTCAGCTCAACCCTGTAATATATTTAATGCTATTGGTCCCCTGTTCATCAAGTATTTGTCTACCAGTGAGGACGACTTTTCCTATACTGGATTCTAAAGATCGATTTTCTCAATAATTATTTTATTGAAAAACCGGTGGTGACATTACCCTTCAGCTAAGAGGTTGGGAGGCGAAACTATAAGCCCTATCTTTCTCTGTGTCTGATTGAAGCTTTGATCTCATAAGTACAGTGTTAGTGTTAGCAATTGTGGAAGACCAAAAGATAGTTGAGTATGTGGAGTTGCTACATAAAATCTCTTACATGGACTCTTTCCAATATTATGATAAATTGCAATTGCTTCAATGACCGAGATCATAGTTTGTTAGTTTTCAATAAAGTTTTTCGATTCATACTTTTACCTTGTGAACAAATTATCACTTTGGCATAAGAAGTTATATGGCAATATGTTGTTGTTCTAACAATGATGCCCTCATGTCCGTATTTTATTATATCGACGCCTCTATCTCTAAACATGCGAACATGATTATCGATTTCGGCTTTCACTTGAGGACAAGCGATGTCTAAGCTTGGGGGAGTTGATAGTCCATTTTGTATCATGCTTTTATGTTGATATTTATTGCATTATGGGTTGTTATTTCACAAAATGGTACAATACTTACACCTTTTCTATCTTATTTTACAAGATTTACATGAAGAGGGAGAATGCCAGCAGCTGAAATTCTGGACCGGAAAGGACCAAATTCAGAGACCTATTCTGCAATACTCCAAATGTCTTGAAAATTTATGGAGAATTGTCTTGGAATATATAAAAAATATTGGGCGAATAAATACCATAGGGGGACCCACCAGATGGCCAAAAGCCTGGGGGCAGGCCCTACCCCCCAGGGCTTGTGGGACCATGGCAGGTCTCCGGTACCCAACTTCTACTATATGAAGCGTTTTGACCTAGAAAAAACAAGAGGAAAGATTTCGGGACGAAGCGCCACCATCTCGAGGCGGAACTTGGGAAAAAGCAATCTAGGGCTCTGGCAAAGCGATTCTGCTAGGGAAACTTCCCTGCTAGAGGGGGAAATCAAAGTCATCGTCATCACCAACGATCCTCTCGTCGAGGGAGGGTCAATCTTCCTGAACATCTTCACCAGCACCATCTCCTCTCAAACCCTAGTTCATCTCTTGTATTCAATCTTTGTCTCAAAACCTCAAATTGGTACCTGTGGGTTGCCAGTAGTGTTGATTACTCCTTGTAGTTGATGCTAGTTGGTTTATTTGGTGGAAGATCATATGTTCAGATCCTTAATGATATTCAATGCCCCTCTTATATTGAACATGAACATGATGTGAGTAGTTACGTTTGCTCCTGAGGACATTGTCGGATTTCGGGTTCCGGCAGACCCTTGAGGTTCAAACACTGGGGTGCGCATGAAGATCTTTCCCCTACCAGCTCATGCGTTGAAATCTCACAAGGATCTAAGCAAGAAAGATGAACACACGAGGGACACGAGATTTATACTGGTTCAGGCCACCATTGTGGTGTAATACCCTACTCCAGTGTGTGGTGTGGTGGATTGCCTCAGGGGCTGATGATGAACAATACAAAGGGAGAGCAGCCTCGCGAGGGGCTGTTCTTGAGCTGGTGTGACGAACTACTAGGGTGAGTTCGGTCACTTCTCTCTCTTTGGCTGCTCTATTCTCTAGATGTCTCTGGATGATCCGTCCCCCCTCTGGATTGTGGTGGCCACTCCTATTTATAGAGCGAGGCCGTGGGCCTCTTCCCAAATAATGAGCGGGAAGGGCGCCAACAATTGGCCATTTTGAAGGGGAACATCTGGTACACTTATCCTGACTAAAGTTGGTCTTTGGCTGCCAAAGGCTCTAACGATGACGCCGTCTGGGCTCCACGATGACCTCCATCCTGCCGTTTTGCTGGTCTTGGTCTAGTTGCACCGAAACAGTAACCTTTTCCTAATGCCTTGGCATGTGCTTGCCCCCTTTGCACCAAAGGGGAAACAAGGACACTGCCCAGGCCGGCGCCCGCCTGGTCTCGATCATCATGGCTCGCGTCACGGGCTCCTCGCAAGGTACCCTGCCTTGATCTCTCCGCCTCCTCACGAGCCTACCTGAGGAGGCTACTCCCAAGGAAGCTTCCTGTCGTCCGCCCCGCGAGGCTTGGCCCCTCACGAGGGTCTTGAGCTTGAGCTGATGAAGCTGGGCTGCACTGGGCCCCCACTTGAGCCACGCCGTAGGCCGCAGGTAGGCAAGTCTGGGGACCCCCATTCCCAGAACACCGACAGACATGGGAGAAGTCTTATTATAAGTAATCATGTGAATTTAGTATTCGTTCAATATTTTGATGAGATGTATGTTGTCTTTCCTCAAGTGGTGTTATGTGAATGTCGACTACATGACACTTCACCATGATTTGGGCCTAGGGGAAGGCATTGGGAAGTAATAAGTAGATGATGGGTGATGTTTACTATGCAACATTATTCTTGTAGACTCGTGTTGGGCCTCCAAGGCAGAGTTTTGTAGGACAGTAGCAATTTTCCCTCAAGTGGATGACCTAAGGTTTATCAATCTGTGGGAGGCATAGGATGAAGATGGTCTCTCTCAAACACCCCGACAACCAAATAATAAAGACTCTCTTGTGTCCCCAACACAACAAATACAATGGTAATTTGTACAGGTGCACTAGTTCGGCGGAGAGATGGTGATATAAGTGTAGTAATGATAGTAGATATTGATTTTTTGTAATAGGAACAAGAAAAAATAGCAATTTAGCAATTGATAAAATGGAGCACAAACAATATTGCAATGCTTGAAAATAAGGCATAGGGTCCATACTTTCGCTAGTGCAATCTCTCAACAATGCTAATATAGTCTGTACTAAAATAACACCAATCTATTCTTTCTGGTCAATCTAACCAAGAGTTCGTACTAAAATAACGCCATATGGTACACATCAACCAACTCTAATGTCACCTAGACGCACCAATGTCACCGTGAGTATCCGTGAGTTGATTATACGACATGCATCAAACAATTTCAAATTCATAATACTCAATCCAACATAAAGAGCCTCAAAGAGTGCCCCAAGATTTCTACTAGAGAAACAAAGACAAGAATGTGCATCAACCCATATGCATAGATTACCCCAATGTCACCTCGGGAATCCGCGAGTTGAGTGCCAAAACTCATATCAAGTGCATCAATATGATACCCCATTGTCACCACCGGTATTCATAGCAAAACATACATCAAGTGTCCTCGAATCCATAAAAGTATTCAATCTGGTAAGAATGAAATATTAAAGGGAAAACTCGATTCACAACAAGATAGAGAGGGGAAAACACCATATGATCCAACTATATTAACAAAGCCCGCGATACATCAAGATCGTGACATCTCAAGAACACGAGAGGGGGGGGGAGAGAGAGATAGATTAAACACATAGCTACTGGTACAAACCCTCAGCCCTGAGGGTGGACTACTACCTCCATGGTGGCCGCCAGGATGAAGATGGCCACCGGTGATGATTTCCCCCTCCGGCAGGGTGCCAAATCGGGGTCTAGATTGGTTTTTCATGGCTATGGAGACTTGCGGCGGTGGAACTTCTGATCTATCGACTACCCGAGGGTTTTTGGCATATGTGGGAATTTATAGGGCAAAGAGGCGGTTCGAGAGGCCACCTAGGTGGGCATAACCCACGTGGGCGCGCCTAGGGCCCAGGCGCGCCCAGGTGGGTTGTGCCCCCCTTGGGGACCCCTCTGGTACTTCTTTGGCTCATGTTGTTTCTTCTGGTCCTTAAAAATTCTCCAAAAAGTTTCACTGCGTTTGGACTTCATTTGGTATTGATTTTCTGTGAAGTAAAAAAACATGCGAAAAACCACAACTGGCATTGGGCACTATGTCAATAGGTTAGTCCCAAAAAATAATATAAAGTTGCTATAAAATGATTGTAAAACATCCAAGAATGATAATATAACATCATGGAACAAGAAAAAAATTATAGATACATTGGAGACATATCAGCATCCCCGAGCTTAATTCCTACTCGTCCTCGACTAGGCAAATGATAAAAACAGAATTTTTTATGTGGAATGTTGCCTAACATGTTCATCACATATTCTTTTCTTTTGTAGCATGGACATTTGGACTTTTGTATGGTTCAAAGCAATAGTCTAGTTTTGACATGAAGATTTCAATACTCAAGCATATCAGTAAGCAACCATGTCTTTCAAAATATCAACACTAAAGAAAGCTATCCCTAGCCCATCATGCTCAATCATTGATCCATTCATGAAACACACTCGCATATTAGCTACATCCAATGCTCAAATACGATCATAGTGCCCCTTAGTTGGTGCTTTATGAGAGAAGATGGAGACTCAAATAAAAATAATTTTTTCATAAATTAAATAGATAGGCCCTTCGCAGAGGGAAGTAGGGATTTTTAGAGGTGCTAGAGTTCAAAGCTTAAATTAGGAGATAATTTTTTAGAGGCATACTTTTCCCATCAATGAAAACGACCAAGTAATTCCCAACACTTTCCATGTTATACATATCATAGGCGGTTCCCAAATAGAAAATAAAGTTTATTCCTTTTTCCACCATTCTTTCACAACCCATGGCTAGTCGTATCCACGGGTGCCTTCCATACCAATACTTTCCAAGGAATTTATTATTTGACAACATAAAATAAATTTCTTTTTCATTTCAGGACTAGGCATCCCTATTACCGCCGTACTCTCATGCAATGACAATTGAATAAATACTCATCTTGAGAATAACACATCTAGCATTGCACACAAAAGGTAAAATTACTATGAAAATTAGAGATGGCACATACAAATTTCCTTAGAACGGCACGGGAATGCCACATATAGGTAGGTATAGTGGACTCATATGGCAGAACTGGGTTTAAAGATTTTGGATCCACAAGTAGTATTTCTACTTAGTACAAGTGGATGCTAGCAAATAGATTGAGAACCAACCAACCAAGAAACGAAAAATCACATAAGCAAGCATTAAGCATAACTAACACCAAATAATGCACCACAAGTAGGATGTGATTCCATTGCATAACTATTGACTTTCGTGCTTGCATAGGGAATCACAAACCTTAAGACCAATATTCTTACGAAAGAATAATTACTCACCGACATGACTTACATATCACTATCATCATATCGCAAAACTATTACAAAGAATCAAGTTTATTATGTCTGATGATCTTCATGAATTTTTTTTATTATATCCCTCTTGAATATCTATCACTTTGGGACTAATTTCATATGTTGCTTTTGATAGCTCAAACAAATTTAAGTGAAGAACATGAGCATAAAATTTTTCTTCTCTCAAAATAATACAAGTGAGGTATGAGAGAATTTCTTCAAATAAATTAAAGCACGTTGTGCTCAAAAAGATACAAGTGAAGCACTAGAGCAAATGACAAACTACTCCAAAAAGATATAAGTGAAGATCAAGTGAGTAGGTAAGTAAAGGGGTAGCTAACTGAGGACTTTCTCTTATTAAAAACTTTCAAATCTAAGTATTTTATTAAAACAACAAGCAAAATGAAGATGACATTCCAAGGATAGCACACGTCATGTGAAGAAGCAAAAACTTAGGCTCAACCAATATTATCCGATAATTGTTGAAGAAGAAAGGTGGGATGCCTACCGGGACATCCCCAAGCTTAGATGCTTGAGACTTCTTGGAATGTTATCTTGGGATGCCTTGGGAATCCCCAAGCCTGAGCTTTTGTGCCTCCTTAATTCCTTTTATATCACGGTTTGCCTAAATCATAAAAACTTCATCCACACAAAACTCAACAAGAACTCGTGAGATAAGTTAGTATAAATCAATGCAATAACCTTATCATTCTCTATTGTAGAAAATCACTAAAATTAGTATTTAAAATGGAATACTAAATGCCTCTGCATATTTAATACTCCTATCCTCAAATAAAATCATTAAACAGACAAACATATGCAAACAATGAAAACATAACAGCAATCTACCAAAATAGCATAATTATCTAACTCCAAAAATTCTAAAAAATTACCACAGTGTAGAAAATTGATCATAGCATATTGTGTAAAAATTTCAAGATTTTATCACATTCTGATTTTCTAGAAGAATTCAGACAATGACAACAAACTTTCTGTTTTTAAACAACAGCATGTAGGCTTGCAAAATACGACTAGTAAAGGCTATACTTGACTTTTTTATTGAAATAAAAGATACAAAACATTATTGTAAATAACAGCGGGAAAATACAATTAAAATAAAATGATGATCCAAGAAAAACCCATATCATGTGACAAATAAAATATAGCTCCAAGTGAGGTTACCGATAATGTTGAAGACGAAAGAGGGGATGCCTTCCTGGGCATCCCCAAGCTTACCTACTTGGATATTCCTTGAATATTACCTTGGGGGTGCCTTTGGCATCCCCAAGCTTAGGGTCTTGTCACTCCTTATTCTCCTCATATGGATATCTCACCCAAAACTTGAAAACTTCAATCACACAAAACTTAACGGAACTTCGTGAGATAAGTTAGTATGATAAAGACAAATCATTCACTTTGGTAATGTCAAAGACAAGATTCATAATTGTTCTCACACAATTCCTACTGTAACATATCATTTCGACAATTTATATTGAGCAATATAAGCCATAGAAACTGGGAAACAAGCAAACTATGAATTGAAAACAGAATCTGTCAAAAACAGAACATCATGTAATGATCTGGACAATGACCATACTTATGCTACTCAGAAAATTCTGAAAAACTAGGACAACATGGGAAATTTGTATATCAATCATCTGTACAAAAATCAATAATTTATCACGTTCTAGAAGAGCAAATCAATCTTGTTACTGGGCAGAAAAGTTTCTGTTTTTGCACAGAATCAAGTCAACTATCATCCACACTATCCCAAAGGCCTTACATGGTACTTTATTGAAACAAAAGATATAAAACATGATTACTACAGTAGCCTAATCATGTGAACACCAAAAACAGTAGGGGTAGATGTTGGGTTGTCTCCCAACAAGCGCTTTTATTTTAGGCCTTTTAGCTAGGCATGATGATTCCAATGATGCCCACATAAAAGATAAGAATTGAAACATAATGGGAGCATCATGGAACACATGAAAAACACATTTAAGTCTGACCAACTTCCTATGCATAGGGATTTTGTGAGCAAATAATTCATGGGAGCAAGAATCAACTAGCATAGGAAGGCAAAACAAGCAAAACTTTAAAACTTTCAACATAAAGAGAGGAAACTTGATATTATTGAGATAACTAAAAGCATAAGTTCCCCCCTCATAGTAATTTTCAGTAGCATCATGAATGAATTCAACAATATAGCTACCACATAAAGTATTATTTTCATGATACAGAAGCATAGAAATTTTGTTACTCTCCACATAAGCAAATTTATTCTCATGAATAGTAGTGGGAGCAAACTCAGCAAAATAACTATCTTGTGATTGAAAATTAAAATCATGATGACAAGTTTAATGGCTATGATTATTCAATATAGCATACATGTCATCACCATAATCATCATAGATAGGAACTTTGTTGTCATAGTCAATTGGAACCTCTTCCAAGATAGTGGATTCGTCATTAAATAAAGCCATGACCTCTCCAAATCCACTTTCATAAATATTACAATAAGATTCAACACCCTCCCAAATAGTGGGATCATTAGTACATAGAGTTGAAACTCTTCCAAACCCACTTTCATCAATATAATCATCATAAATAGGAGGCATGCAATCATCATAATACATTTTCTCATCAAAACTTGGGGGACAAAAATATCATCTTCATCAAATAAAGCATCCCTAAGCTTATGGCTTTGCATATCGTTAGCATCATGGATATTCAAAGAGTTCATATCAACAACATCGCAATCATGCTCATCATTCAAAGATTTTATGTCAAACATTTTATAGAATTCTTCTTCTATCAATTGAGCACAATTTTCTTTTCCATCATTTTCACGAAAGACATTATAAAGATGAATAATATGATGTAACCTCAATTCCATTTTTTGTAGTTTTCTTTTTTATAAACCAAACTACTGATAAAACAAGAAACTAAAGATTCAATTGCAAGATCTAAAGATATAACTTTAAGCACCCACCTCCCCGGCAACGGCGCCAAAAAAGAGCTTGATGTCTATTACGCAACTTTATTCTTATATACTTGTGTTGGGCCTCCAAGCACAAAGTTTTGTAGGACAGTAGCAATTTTGCCTCAAGTGGATGACCTAAGGTTTATCAATCCATGGGAGGCGTAGGATGAAGATAGTCTCTCTCAAACAACTCAGCAACCAAATAACAAATAGTCTCTTGTGTCCCCAACATACCAAATACAATGGTAATTTGTATAGGTGCACTAGTTCGGCGAAGAGATGGTGATATAAGTGTAGTAATGATAGTAGATACTGATTTTTGTAATAGGAACAATAAAAACAGCAAGGTAGCAATTGATAAAATGGAGCACAAATGGTATTGCAATGCTTGAAAATAAGGCCTGGGGTTCGTACTTTCGCTAGTGCAATCTCTCAAAAATGCTAATATAATTGGATCATATAACCATCCCTCACGTGCGATGAAGAATCACTTCAAAGTTCTTACCTAGCGGAGAACATAAGAAGAAATTGTTTGTAGGGTACGAAACCACCTCAAAGCTATTCTTTCCGATCAATCTATCCTAGAGTTCGTACTAAAATAACACCAAGCTATTCTTTTTGATCGATCTAACCAAGAGTTCGTACTAAAATAACACCATATGATACAAATCAACCAACTCTAATGTCACTTAGATACTCCAATGTCAACGCAAGTATCTGTGAGGTGATTATATGATATGCATCAAACAATTTCAGATTCATAATACTCAATCCAACAAAAGGAACCTCAAAGAGTGCCCCAAGATTTCTTCCGGAGAAACAAAGACGAGAACGTGCATCAACCCCTATGCATAGATTAACCCAATGTCACCTCGGGAATCCGTGAGTTGAGTGCCAAAACACATATCAAGTGAATCAATATGAAACCCCATTGTCACCATGGGAATTCATAGCAAGACATACATCAAGTGTTCTCAAATCCATAAAAGTATTCAATCTGATACGAACGAAATCTCAAAGGGAAAACTCAATTCACAACAAGATAGAGAGGGGGAAACACCATATGATCCAACTATATTAACAAAGCATGCGATACATCAAGATCGTGACGTCTCAAGAACACGAGAGAGAGAGATTAAACACATAGCTATTGGTACAAACCCTCAGCCCCGAAGGGTGGACTACTCCCTCCTCATCATGGTGGCCGCCGGGATGGTGAAGATGGCCACTAGTGATGATTTCCCCTCCGGCACGGTGCCGGAACGGTGTCTAGATTGGTTTTTCGTGGCTACAGAGGCTTGCGGCGGTGGAACTTCTGATCTATCAACTCCCTGAGGGTTTTTGTAATATTTGGGAATTTATAGGGCGAAGAGGCGGTGCGGGAGGCCACCAAGGTGGGAACAACCCACCAGGGCACTCCTGCCTCCCCAAGCATGCCCGGTGGGTTGTGTCCCCCTCGGGGCACCCCTTCGGTACTTCTTTGGCCCATGTTGTTTCTTCTGGTCCATAAAAATTCTCCAAAAAGTTTCGCTGTGTTTGGACTCTGTTTGGTATTGATTTTCTACGAAATAAAAAACAAGCAAAAAACAGCAACTGGCACTGGGTACTATGTCAATAGGTTCGTCCCCAAAAATGATATAAAGTTGCTATAAAATAATTGTGAAACATCCAAGAATGATATTATAACAGCATGGAACAAGCAAAAATTATAGATACATTGGAGACGTATCAATGGGTTGCTAGAGTGACAGAATCTTAAACCCTAGTTTATGCACTACAAAAAAAGACACATCCGTGACATTTTGGGCTGAACGAAACTTTTTCTGTCATACACATGACACTTCTATGACGATAATTGTGACAAAACCTGGTATCGTCATAGATGTGGTGGGCTCCTACTTCTATGACAAAAAATCATGACAGAAATGGGCTTTTCGTCCTGGGCGGGACAGAGACGTAGCGGCATGACATTCTTTGGGCCATCCATGATGGAAAAAAACCATGGTAGAAGCAAGGGCGAGGAAAATTTCGAGGAGTTCCCGGTTACGGTGGGTGGTCGGGGCCGAGCGATGCGCGTTTCTCTCGTACACGTGCGCGCGTGTGTGCGAGGCGTTGGCTCTAACTGAACCCGAGCGAGGCGTTGGGCTCTAACTGCACCCGAGCTTTTGCATTGCAGGCTACGCGTTACTGAACCCGAGCAATCGATCGATGGCTGTTAACTGAACCCGATCGAGTGATTCCTTCGCTACTGCTACTAATTGAAGCCGATCAATGCTGCCTCTCT
>NC_057810.1:363983616-363989980 GCF_018294505.1 Triticum aestivum
GGTTGCGTTGCCTCTGGATGAACAGGACCACGTGTTGTGGAGGGCTGGATGAACAGGACGACCCCGTGGAGGGCTGGATGAACAGTAGACGGTGGAGGGGTGCCCGTGGAGGGGTGGTTAAATAGTAGCCAGTGGAGTAGCGCATGGTGGAGGCTGGATGAACGGTAGCCCGTGGAGGCTAGAGGAGGTCGACGGTAGCCCGTGGAGGCTGGAGGAGGTCGACGGTGAAGATGAACAGTATCCCGTTTTGTGGTACGCCACACCCCTCTCGATGAACAGGACCCCCGTTTCGACCGTAGCTCTCCAACACAAGTCTGTTTCGTCCATTTTGCGGTACGCCACACCCCTCCCAATCAACAGGACCCCCGTTTCGACCTAGGAGGTCCGTTTCCTCCGTTTTGCGGTACGCCAGACCCCTCCCGATGAACAGGATCCTGTTTCGAACGTGGCCGGTCGAACACAAGGTCATTTCCTTCGTTCTGCGGTATGCAAGGCCTCGTTTCCATTGCCTGTTCCGTCCAAGCCCTCCCGATGAACACGACAACGCATTCCATTCTGACCCAGCCGGTTGGCTCCCCATGAACACGACGACGACATTGTTTCTCCGTTCTGACCTAGCCATGTACACGAGCCTTGGCCGTACGTATGCGCGAGTAGGTGTTCGAGACCCCACCCGTATGTACACATACGTGGCCATATTTTCATTCTTGCACAGTGGCCGTTGTACGTACGTGTACATGCTACGTGCGCACCTCTACTACGACACGTGCGTGCCTCTACATCGACCAGTATATATGTACGTACACGTTCGCGACCAGAATGACAATGCTACATATGCTTCGACCAGGTGGGTCCCGACTGTCAGGCACTTACTTGCGTGCGAAGATGTAGCTGGTGGGTCCCAGCAGTCAGGGGGGCGAATCATTTCTTTTGCCCGGACACACTTCCTTTCATGCAAAAGTGTAGCTGGTGGGTCCCAGCAGTCAGGGAGGAAACGTTTTTTCGCGAAATACGGTGGCCCATCCGGTGGGTCCCCGCTGTCAGGTGGAGGAATAATTATTCTCCGCGTAATAAGGAGGCACTTCCTTGCGGCTGCCGTGGACCTAGCTATCAGCGTCGCCACATACAGTACTCTTCTGATGGATATCGGTCGTTGACCACATTGACCATGCCGCTCCGAGAGCACCACGGTGGTGGACGACAGTGAGGCCTAGGAATCGACGACGCGGAGCCGGGGAAGACACAGCAGTGGATGCCCACGTGAAGAGGAGTACGAGGGTTCACTGGTTCGGCTGCGGTGTGAGGCTGCCGTCGCCGCAAAATAACAGGGGGTGTGGGTGAGTAGACGGATGTCCTGGCCAGCGGTGGGAGTAGTAGGGGTGGTGAGGCCTCCGCTGCATCGCAGCCGGCCACGGGAGTCAGGAGCACAAGGCACGACCGGTGCTGGTTTGGGTAGCTGGAGCAAGAAGACCAGAAGTTGAAGAAGCACTACGGCCATTGGATGGACATCGTACGGTCACTGGAGCTAGAAGTGTGCATATTGACTAAGTTGACAAAGCCCTCTGTCCCCGTCAACTTAGTAGGCCCACAAGTCAGCCTGCCACTATACTGGGTCCCAGCTAACAGGGGGAGTATTCATTTTTTTGTGCGTAATAAGGAAGCACTTCCTTGCGTGCGAAGATATAGCTGGTGGGTCCGAGCTGTGAGCAGCGGTAACATTTTTTTCGCAAAATACAGAGGCCCTTTTAGTGGGTCCCTCATGTCAGGTGGAGGAATCATTATTTTGCGCGTAATAAGGAGGCATTTTCTTGCGTGCAGCCGTGGACCCAGCTGTCGGCCTCTCCACATACAGTCCACTTCAGATGCATGTCAGTTGTTGACCACGTTGACCAGGCCGCGCTGAGAGCACCAGGGCGGTGGATTACGGTGAGGCCTAGGAAGGGAACGACACGGAGGCAGGGAAGACTCGACAATTGTTTCCCACGCGGAGGGGAGTACGACTGTACGAGGGTTTACTGGTTCGTCTGTCGTCGCCGGAGAATAACAGCAGGTGTGGGTGAGTAGAGGGATGGCTAGGCCAGCGATGAGAGTACGGTGGGGCGGTGAGTCCTGCGCGGCAGCACAGCCGACCGCGGGGAGGAGGGAGCAGGAAGTCCCTCCAGCGCTTGTTTGAGCGGCTGGAGCAGGAAGAGCAGAGATTGAAGAAGCACGACGGCCGTTGGATGGACATCCAACAGTCACTGCTTGTGCGTCAACCTTTTTTTAGGAAAGCCTCTAATCTCTGGAAAACAGCATACATCCCATCTGCCATTATTTCTAATAATTTATAGCCCATTTGCTAATTCTTAAGGTTTTTTTTGGAGCCCGTACTCTTTTTGTTAGCATTATAGCCCATATTGTGGCCACGATTAAGAAATTATACGAAATTTTGCATATTTCGATGCGGTCTAAACTGTTTTTAATCCCGAAATTTCGACTCACATTCAAACTGATTTTAAAAATAAATGTATATCAATATAAAATCCAACAAATTCTCCACGCATAAAAATTAATGTAACTTAAAATCTCGAAATGAAAAAAAAAAGATATTTGAAAATAATTGTCGGTTTGATGTGTTTTAAAAATATACAGCCCATTTCTCATTACTGATGGGCCATTTTCTCGGCCAGTCGAATGAAAGCTCTCCTCGTCTTGAAAGATTTGCAGCCCAA
Organism: Triticum aestivum; assembly: GCF_018294505.1. Classification (NCBI taxonomy): domain Eukaryota; kingdom Viridiplantae; phylum Streptophyta; class Magnoliopsida; order Poales; family Poaceae; genus Triticum; species Triticum aestivum. The sequence goes on from NC_057810.1 coordinate 363,986,328, forward strand.
CAGGCCTGACAAACCGACTTACTTGGCAAATCACAAAAAAACTGGGTTGTGGCCGTGGAACGACCTCTCAGCCTCTCCACGTACAGTACTCTTCCGATGGAAGTAGTTCCTTGACCACGTTGACCACGCCATGCAGAGAGCACCACGGTGGTGGACGACAGCAAGGCCTAGGAAGGGGAGGACGCGGAGCCGGGGAAGACACGGCAGTGGAAGCCCGCACGGAGAGGAGTATGAGGGTTGATTGGTTCAGCTGCGGTGTGAGGTTGTCGTCGCCGCATGGCCTGGCCAGCGGTGGGAATAGTAGGGGGCGGTGAGGCCTCCGCAGCAGCACAGCCGGCCACAGGAGGCGGGAGCATGCGGCACGACCGGCGCTGCTTTGGGCGGCCGGAGCAAGAAGACCAGAGGTTGAAGAAGCACTATGGCCGTTGGATGGACATCGTACGGTCACTGGAGCAAGAATCGTTCATATTGACTAAGTTGAGAAAGTCCTTCATCCCCGTCAACTTAATAGGCCCACAAGTCAGCCTCCCACCAAGGTGGGTCCCAGCTAGCCGGGGGAGTATTCATTTTATTGTGCGTAATAAGGAGGCACTTCCGGTGGGTCTGAGCTGAGAGCGTGGGGAACGTTTTTTTCGTGAAATACGGTGGCCCGTCCGATGGGTCCCAGCAGTCAGGGGGAAACGTTTTTTTCGCAAAATACTGGTGGCCCGTCCGGTGGGTCCCCGCTTTCAGGTGGAGGAATAATTATTTTTTGCATAATAAAGAGGCACTTCCTTGCGGCTGTCGTGGACCCAGCTGTCAGCCTCTCCACGTACAGTACTCTTCCGATGGAAGTCGGTCATTGACCACATTGACCACGCCGCGCCGAGAGCACCACGGCGATGGACAACGACGAGGCCTAGGAAGGGGACGATGCGGAGCCGGGGAAGACACGGCAGTGGATGCCCACGTGGAGAGGAGTACGAGCGTTCACTTGTTCGGCTGCGGTGTGAGGCTGCCATTACCGCAGAATAACAGGGGGTGTGGGTGAGTGGAGGGATGGCCTGGCCAGTGGTGGGAGTAGTATGGGGGCGGTGAGGCCTCCGCGGTAGCACAACCAGCCACGGGAGGCAGGAGCAGGTGGCACGACCAGCGTTGCTTTGGGCGGTTGGAGCAAGAACACAAGAGGTTGAAGAAGCACTGTGGCCGTTGGATAGACACCATACGGTCACTGGAGTATTGACTAAGTTGACAAAGCCCTCCGTCCCCGTCAACTTAGTAGGCCCACAAGTCAGCCAAACAATATGGTGGGTCCCAGCTAGCTGGGGGGTATTCATTTTTTGGGGCATAATATGGAGGCACTTCCTTGCGTGCGAAGATATAGCTGGTGGGTCTGACCTGTCAGAGGGGGGAACGTTTTTTTGCGAAATACAGAGGCCCTTCCTGTGGGTCCTAGCTGTCAGGTGGAGGAATCATTATTTTGCATGTAATAAGGAGGCATTTCCTTGCGTGCGGCCGTGGACCCAGGTGTCAGCCTCTCCACGTACAGTCCACTTCAGATGCATGTCGGTCGTTGACCACGTTGACCAGGCCGCGCCGAGAGCACCAGGGCGGTGGATAATGGCGAGGCCTAGGAAGGGAACGACACAGAGGCAGGGAAGACTCGGCAGTTATTTCTCACACGGAGGGGAGTACGATTGTACGAGGGTTTACTGGTTCGTCTGCCGTCGCCGAAAAATAACAATAGGTGTGGGTGAGTAGAGGGATGGCTAGGCCAACGATGGGAGTACGGTGGGGCGGTGAGGCCTGCGCGGCAGCATAGCCGGCTACGGGGAGGAGGGAGTAGGCAGTCCCGCCGGCACTTGTTTGAGCGGATGGAGCAGGAAGAGCAGAGATTGAAGATGCACGACGGCCGTTGGATGGACATCCAACAGTCACTGCTTGTGCGTCAACCTTTTTTTTAGGAAAGCCTCAAATCTGTGGAAAACAGCATACAGCCCATCTGCCATTATTTCTAATAATTTACAGCCCATTTGCTAATTCTTAAGGTTTTTTTTCGAGCACATATTCTTTTTGTTAGTGTCGGTGTTCTGGGAACGGGGGTCCCCAGACTTGCCTGCCTGCGGCCTACGGCGTGGCTCAAGTGGTGGCCCAGTACGGCCCATCTTCATCAGCACAAGACTCAAGACCCTCGCGAGGGGCCAAGCCTCGCGGGGCGGACGATGCTAGGCTTCCCTAGGAATGGCCTTGCCAGGCAGGCTCGTGAGGAGGCGGAGAGATCAAGGAAGGGTACCTCGCGAGGTTCTCATGACACAAGCCATGTCGATCAAGGCCAGGCGGGTGCCAGGCGGGCGCCGGCCTTGTAACATCCCAAAATTCTAAATTTTGGAATGTTATAAATAAATAGATAGATTTGACTGATTGTTTGATTGATTGTCTGAAAGTGAGATTCGAATTCTTTTTGAAAGTTAAATGAGAGGGAATAAAAGGACTTTCCCAAACTTTCATATTGGTTTTCTGATCTTCGTGAATTCAAATTCTTTTCAACACAAAACCCCGGAGAGAAGATGACATGACTTCTTCCATTTATTTAAATGACAAGGGGTGTTGAGAATATCTGAATTTCATTTGGAAATATTCCAATTCTGAAACTTTATGCGACTCAATGATTTTCACGAGAGAAGATAAAATGACTTCTTCAAATTATATGAAATATGAGTTGGGAGTTTCAAAGAATTAAATTCAAAACCCCTTTGAATTTATTTTCAATTTGGAATAGATCATCATGCATATTTTATTTTCTTGCATTTTGGTCGATCCTAGAAATTTCACGCAACTCAAGGACCCTTGGAGAGAGTTGGAGATTTCGTTATTTTCATATTTGAGAGTTTTCTCGAATTGAAAAGAGGATCATTTGATTTATTTATTTTATCTTCAATAATTTTTCCGTTATCAAAAATATAAGAGAGGGAATAATATGACTTTCCCAAATTTAGGAAAATGAAGATTTAATAAATAGATCAAATTTTGTTTTCCGGTGTTTATTCGCATTTTATTTGGATAGGAAAAAAATGCGTGTTTTCAAAAATTGCTTTTTAGGTCCCGAGTAAAGTTCATTTTGTTCAGCTCATTTTTAGGAGTCGGAGAAAATTTACTTTATTAATTTTGGAGTTCGTTTAGATTTTCTTTTATTTATTTTTCTGCGCGCGAGACCGTTTAAAAAAAATCCGCAGCGCCTTGGGCCAAAGGCCCAAGCCGCTAGCCGCCGGCCGGCCAAGAGGCCATAGCTAGCGCGCGCACCAGGGAGCCAGGAGCCGCCGTTTCCTTTGTTTTGCCTAGTCCTAGTAGGACTCTTGTCCTATGTTCGTTTATTCCGTATCTATTTCTAGATCTTTTCCTCTTGTTTCCTAATCCTAATCTATTTCTTGTCCCCTACCCCAAGCAAAACCCTCCCCTCCCCAATATAAATACCCAAGCACCCCCCCCTCTAAACACATCAAACCAACACCTCACCTCTCCTCTCCACCGCCCCACGCCGCGCCACCGCACCACCCAAGCCGCGCCTCACCCCGCGCCTCTCACCCGCGCCGCCGCCCTTGTGCATCGCCGCCGCGCCCAACGCCGCCCAACCCCGCGCCCTAGTGCCGCCACCGCCGCCATGCGTCACCGCGCCG
>NC_057810.1:363990829-363996331 GCF_018294505.1 Triticum aestivum
GGGAAAAGTGCGCAAACCTCTGCAGAGTAACAAACTAATCATGATTAGCCGTGTCCCCGGTTATGGACAACTTGAGTATCTAGTACTTGAATATCGAGTGAATCTCAACATGTTACTTCTAATTAATGTTGTTGGGTTTTAATGAGTACTTCTAATTGGGATTGAGGATGCTGTCAACCATTCTCAATGTTTCACAACCACCATGATAGTTAAATAAATTTTATTCCTTTGAAGTAGGGAAAAATTGGCTTTACGCAAAACTGTAACCATAGAGCTTTCCACCAGCCATATATGCATATAGTGATAGCCATTGTTCATTATTCTCTATGGTGTGAATTTGCCAGCACATTCAATGTACTGACCCGTTTTCGGGCTGCAACTTTTCATGTTGCAGACTTTTCAGACGACGAGTAAGTGGTACGTTAGGGTTACGATTTCCTATACTCAACTTTGCCGTTGGTGTTGATGGGAAACCACAACCTTGTTACTTCCGCTATATTTTGGATTGAGGTAATAGTTTTTACGTTACTTCATACATGTGATTTACCTCTGTTATAAATCCTTCGAGTACTGTGTGTGTCAGCATACTGATCCAGGGATGACACATAAGCACAGAGACTTGATCCATTCGGGTCGGGTCGCTACAAGATGGTATCAGAGCACATGTTGACTGTAGGACGTGACCCTAGAAACTGGCAAGCCAATAGCAAAGATTTTTCTGTACAACTTTCCCTTTTAAAAGATCTTTTACCTCTCTTCTCTTCTGAGCTTATTCAAAATTCTCTTTAGTGAGACCATACCCTTTTCCCCTATTGACCACTCGAAGATTCGACTGATGAGACCACTCCAAGAAGTACAGGATATCAGACCAGTAAGACCATTCGGAATGAAGAGGATTTTACCATACAATATGCTAATGGAAACCACAACGGTTGAAGACTCCGAAGACTAGGAGAATTTGAAGGCTTTGAAGAATTCCCAAATTTGTATGACCCAGGAAGGCACCCCTTATGGAACTTGGCAGACTATGAAACCTGTCAATACCCGGGATCAAGGTGTATCGGAGAAGGACCGGAACATGGATCATTAGAACTCAAAGTTTTGTCAAGAAAACTCTAAGACAGGAGATATCAATCATGAAATGAAAGCTCATGGCAGTAACATGGGCATAGACATGGCTAACGATGGTGTTATTGCCCGCCTATTCTATTGTCACCATGCGGAGTTAAGCGTGCAGATGCATGGAAAAATTGAATGGTAGAACGCTGAAGGAGCATCTGTCAGCGAAGGATGCAGTTTTAACATAGCTGGTACATCACCAGGATCTGGAATATTACATCAGGAAGTTTAGGAGGGACCTGCAGAAGCAGTATTCGGCAAAGAAGTATTTCGTGAAGAAACTCAGGAACCAGAAGCTGAAGTAGCCAAGCTGGAGAAGCAAAACCCCGAGGTACCAGAAATTCGTCATGAACTGAAGGAAAGTAGAACCACGGCTCAGCCACGGATGTTGAAACCCAAAAGTTTGGAATGCAATTCCAGAATATTCAAGGATGTCACGAGAGACTTCGCATCAATAGAGATTGATCTGGCAAAAGAACTTGAGAAGACAAGCATGATCGGAAGAAGCCATTGGAGGCATGAACATGACTTGAAGAGTTTGGAGACGTTGAAGATTTATTGGCCTTTAGAAGACCAAACCCCTGTTATATACCTACGTTAGATGCGATGTTTGTGAGCTGTCATTTGTTTGATGTTTTCTCGACAGCCACAACAAAAAAATCTGTCTTTTCAAAACTGTTGCTTGCATTGTGTGCATCCCTCTCTTGATCTCTCTTATCTCACCCCAAAACCCATGGACCCAATAGAGGATGAATGAAGATGAGCTTGTATTTTCTGGACCGATGAGTCAATTGGAGACAGACCGATGGATTCAGAACATGGAGGATCATATGGAGAACAACCCTATAGCCGGAAAGGATATGGCCCAGCATGCTCTTCAATGCTTTGAAAGAGGTGCTGCTACTTGGTGGAGGATGTACCAAACCATCAATGGATGGCAAGGAGTAACCACTTGGAAAGAATTTAAGTTGACTTTGCTAAAGTCTCAGTTTGTGTCCCAGAAGTTGAAGCCTTATGGAAAGGATATGAAGAAACCTTGTGCATGCAAGATTTGTGGAGAAATCGGACACACCCATAAGGAACACAAGGATGAATGCCCTAATTGTGAAGGAAGTCACCCAACTGAAGAATGCCCAACTAGACAGATTACTTGTTTCTTGTGTGAAGGGACTACCCACTACCCTGCTCAGTGTCACATTTACCCCATGGTACAAAGAACCATCCAGCAGAAGGAAGAAGAAATGAAAGGAGCCCTCATGGAAGGTTTAGAAGAACCTGTGATGAAGAAAGAGGTGGAGGACACACCCAAAGAAGAGCCAATTAGACCCTGCACTAAGTCATGCTATTCATGTGGAGAAGAAGGACACATCTCCCAAGATTGTCTGAATGGAGATCTAGTAGAATTCCCGACAGAGGAAGTAGAGTATGACCCACTGGAAATAGAAGCCCTGATTGGAATGGAAAAGTCCAGAAAGAGAAGTAGGTTGGATTCTAGGAACAACCCAATTTCCACAAAGAAAGACCTGAGTCATATCACATGTTTCAGGTGCAAAAATGCAGGGCACTACTTCAACGATTGCCCAAGAGGGAAGATAAGGACCCAAGGAGGCTATGTGATCATGAGGAAACCTCGAAACCTGTCAGAAGTAATGTGTTTCCGTTGTAATGGAGCAGGGCACTTTGCCAGAGGTTGTCCGAAGGAGAAGGAGACTTGTGATAAATAGTTGAGTTTGTAACAGAAATAATATAGTAGTGGTAGTGAGAACATTTTCTTTTATATAGAGGTATTGAATTGAGGCATGTAATGGAAAAACAGGAGATTGTAATGATTTGAGAATTAATAAAGTTAGCCTCGTTGGTACTGATATGGATTTTATGAGTTGCTACTCTATGAAGGAGGATCTTGACCATTTTGAGGATAAGAGAAATATGGTCTATGAAAGATTTGTGCATCCTAAGGGTGGTAGTACCCTGTAAGAACCTTGACCCCTGGAAAAGATAAGGATACTCCACTGAGTGGATTCAGACGAAAATGAACATGAGTTTTGTCTCGATATGTGTGATGCCCCAAGAGTATGTGGGATGAAGTTGGAGACCGTCAGTTGTTTGGACCAAAGGTGATCAAGGAGTCAGAAGAGAATGTTAAGCTGATTCGAGATAGACTGAAGGTAGCTCAGTCCAGGCAGAAGAGTTATGCAGACTCAAAAACTCAAGGAGGTAGTCTATGAAATTGGAGAACAGAGCATGTCTTCATGTGTTCCCTCTGCGAGGAGTTAAACGGATTGGATTTAAGGGACAGTTAGCCCCGAGGTTTGTAGGACCATACCGAGTTTTGGAGCGTATGGAGAAGTGGCCAACAAGTTGGAGTCACCCGAAGGACTGTCAGGAGTTCAAGATGTGTTTTACGTTTCCCAGCTGAAGAAGTGCCATGCAGAGATGGCCAATATTCCCTTGTAAGGACGCTTGACCACAGAAAGGATAATGATGTTCCACGAAGTGAATATGGACTTCATAAGTATAAGTTTTTATCTTGGTATGAGGGATATTCCATGAGGATGAAGAGATGAATTACTATTGGATATAAAGGAGGTATGATGTTGGAAATATGGATCAATGGAAACTCCATGATGAGTCAGAGTAATCATGTCCTAGTTTGGTGCCAAAGGAAGAAAGTCCATACGATTGGATGGAATTAAGAATACTAGGAAGATTGGACTAATGATCAGTTGCCCGAAGATGAGTTCAAGGATTACAAGTAATGAGATGGGCCATAACCCACAGGCCCCGGACCTGCCAAGAAGCAAGCACACTCTTGCTGAAGGAAAAACCCTGGAAGAAGTTACGACTTGTATCAACCGACGATTCTATAGGAGTTTATGCAAAACCTGAGAGTTGTTAAGTAACGATAGATGTTTGTTTGGCTTGCAGAATCAATGGATTTTCCGAACTTGGTTCGTCGACAAGAAGAATTCTGCAATGCTTGTGAGGATGACAGAGTGTTAGAATGCGAGATTCGCTAAACCATGTACAAGGAAATGATTTGGGTGCGGGATGGATTGATCACCATACCGACTTACTCTTATTATTCGCTTTGCTATATGGGATGGTAAATCTGAGTGACTTACCTATAGTGGAGAGACGACGATCTAAACCTTGTTAAACCTTAGAATGGTATAGGTATTTTTTCCCTTGTACACGGCAGTTGTTGCCAACCGTAGGTTATACGGTGAGGTTCAACCCAGACCCTTTCCTGCAGGAGAAACTGTAAATTGTTGACCGCCATGAGATATCGATAGCTGTTTAGTCTTGGCGCCAGACCGTCAGCTAAGAAGACCCAATTTCAGAATAACCTTACCAAGATGAAAGGACATAAGAATTAAGGAAAAGGTTATGCCACCACCGAATGAGCCCAGAGAAGGATTTATCCTGAAGATCTGAGAAGACCGACACTGTTAACAATATGGATGGAGTATATGAGTATTGACGGAGCTGTAACGATGTTTCTAAGGGTGGTAGCATCCCAGACCCCTTTGATGATCGATGGATTTTGAGAAGACCTCCAAACCCTAACCTTTTCTTTCTAGCCTCTCCGAATCTCGAGGACGAGATTCCTTTTAAGGGTGGTAGTTTGTAACATCCCAAAATTCTAAATTTTGGAATGTTATAAATAAATAGATAGATTTGACTGATTGTTTGATTGATTGTCTGAAAGTGAGATTCGAATTCTTTTTGAAAGTTAAATGAGAGGGAATAAAAGGACTTTCCCAAACTTTCATATTGGTTTTCTGATCTTCGTGAATTCAAATTCTTTTCAACACAAAACCCCGGAGAGAAGATGACATGACTTCTTCCATTTATTTAAATGACAAGGGGTGTTGAGAATATCTGAATTTCATTTGGAAATATTCCAATTCTGAAACTTTATGCGACTCAATGATTTTCACGAGAGAAGATAAAATGACTTCTTCAAATTATATGAAATATGAGTTGGGAGTTTCAAAGAATTAAATTCAAAACCCCTTTGAATTTATTTTCAATTTGGAATAGATCATCATGCATATTTTATTTTCTTGCATTTTGGTCGATCCTAGAAATTTCACGCAACTCAAGGACCCTTGGAGAGAGTTGGAGATTTCGTTATTTTCATATTTGAGAGTTTTCTCGAATTGAAAAGAGGATCATTTGATTTATTTATTTTATCTTCAATAATTTTTCCGTTATCAAAAATATAAGAGAGGGAATAATATGACTTTCCCAAATTTAGGAAAATGAAGATTTAATAAATAGATCAAATTTTGTTTTCCGGTGTTTATTCGCATTTTATTTGGATAGGAAAAAAATGCGTGTTTTCAAAAATTGCTTTTTAGGTCCCGAGTAAAGTTC
>NC_057810.1:363996341-364053423 GCF_018294505.1 Triticum aestivum
CCTCTCACCCGCGCCGCCGCCCTTGTGCATCGCCGCCGCGCCCAACGCCGCCCAACCCCGCGCCCTAGTGCCGCCACCGCCGCCATGCGTCACCGCGCCGCCGCCGCCCTGCGTCAACGCCGCCGTCGCCGCCGTTCGCTGGAGGTACCGCGCCGCGTCTCTTCTTTCCCTCGGTTCGGTTTTTCTTATAAACCGTTCCGATTCTTTTCTTCTCTACCAATTTGTTTTCTCTTCGATTCTTCACTAAACCGTTCCGGTGTTCTAGATCGGTTTTTCGTTTCGATCTCTTTTCCGAAAACCCTAGATTGGTTTTCGTTCTTCTTTCGGACCGTTCGTCTCAACGAACGTGATCACCGATTATTTCCCAGTTAACGACGTCTGTTCGTATAACCGTTCTTCTTTTTCTTCTCGTCGGATTTATTCCGCGATCGCGATCTCAGATCCGATCTTCGTTCTAGTTTATCTTCTCGCTCGTTTATCGGAATCAGGTGATTCAAGCGCCTGGAGTTTCATCTCGAAACCGCCGTTCCGTCTAATCAACTTGAACAAGCTTTTGCTACAGTAAAATTTTGACCTAGATTCAACTTGCTAGAACCGAGTTGTTTTCTTCTGCCGTTTGTTTTTCGTCGTTTGTTCGGCTCGTTCTTTCTTTGCAACCGGAGTTCTTAAGTTGAACTTTCTGGTTCGTTTTCTTGTTCGATTTTTCCCTGTGCATTAGATGAGTACTTATTGTGTGGTTACTATTGCTTGCCTACGATAGATCGACCGGAGTGTGACGAGTAGATCTATCACGAGTTTTGAGTGCGAATCATCTTCATCAACATTGCAGGCAAGTTCACACTTTGATCATATCTTTCCTACTACCCAGTTTTATTGCATTAGATCAAACCCTCAAACACTTGCATTGTTTAAGATCTAAATTAAATTGTGGGATTGGGAAGTAGAATTGAGGTAGTACCTATTACCTGTTACTTATGAAACCTTGGGAGTTACTTCTACGTTTGCTTATATTGCCATGCTATGCTAGTAGACGTGGATTGGGTGAGTGATATCCATGACAGATGTGAGATTGATAATTTTAATGGCTTATCTAAGGTGGCAACCTAAACACACATCTGGGTGGATTGAGGCACCTGATGTCTATCAGGACTTGCCTGTTTTTTTTTGGACCGCCACCCAGGCTCAAAGGGATCATAAGATATTTCAAACTGGAAACTTCCGTGTGCAGCCACATGCTACTATGGGCTCTAGCATAGTTGACTAAGTTGTGCGAACTCTTACGGGGTGGACTAGCAGATGTAGGGGATGTAGGTGTACCGGTCTACCCCATATGTAAGGTGCTAGTGCTTCTGAAAGACTATGTCTCGGTCATCCGTTTCTCAAACACCATGCAGTGCGGGAAAACAAACGGAGGCGATCGAGTCATGTGGGGAAAAGTGCGCAAACCTCTGCAGAGTAACAAACTAATCATGATTAGCCGTGTCCCCGGTTATGGACAACTTGAGTATCTAGTACTTGAATATCGAGTGAATCTCAACATGTTACTTCTAATTAATGTTGTTGGGTTTTAATGAGTACTTCTAATTGGGATTGAGGATGCTGTCAACCATTCTCAATGTTTCACAACCACCATGATAGTTAAATAAATTTTATTCCTTTGAAGTAGGGAAAAATTGGCTTTACGCAAAACTGTAACCATAGAGCTTTCCACCAGCCATATATGCATATAGTGATAGCCATTGTTCATTATTCTCTATGGTGTGAATTTGCCAGCACATTCAATGTACTGACCCGTTTTCGGGCTGCAACTTTTCATGTTGCAGACTTTTCAGACGACGAGTAAGTGGTACGTTAGGGTTACGATTTCCTATACTCAACTTTGCCGTTGGTGTTGATGGGAAACCACAACCTTGTTGCTTCCGCTATATTTTGGATTGAGGTAATAGTTTTTACGTTACTTTATACATGTGATTTACCTCTGTTATAAATCCTTCGAGTACTGTGTGTGTCAGCATACTGATCCAGGGATGACACATAAGCACAGAGACTTGATCCATTCGGGTCGGGTCGCTACAGGCCTGCGCAGAGTCCTTGTTTCCTCATTGGTGCAAAGGGGGCAAGCACAGACGTGGAGTACCGAGGCATCAGGCAAAGGTTGCCATTTCAGTGCAACGAGATCAAGACCAGCGGAGCGGCAGGATGGAGGTCACCGTCGAGCCCAAGGCGGCGTCATCGCCAGTGCTTTTGGCAGCCGAAGACCAACTTTAGTCAAGATAACTTGTACTAGATGTTCCCCTTCAAAATGGTCGTTGTTGGCGCCCATCCCGCTCAATATTTGGAAAGAGTCCCAGGGCCTCTATATATAGGACTAGCCACCACAAGGTAGGGGGCGATCAGAGAGAGCCCTAGACAGAGAGAGAGGGGCTATCGAACTCACCCAAGAAGTTCATCGCACCAGCTCAAGAACACCTCTCGTGAGGCTGTTCTCCCTTTGTACTATTCATCATCAGCCCCAGAGGCAATCCACCACACCACACACTGGACTAGGGTATTACACCACAACGGTGGCCAGAACCAGTATAAATCTCGTGTCCCCTCTGTTGTTCATCGTTTTTAGCCTAGATCTCATGAGGCGATCGGACGTAGATCGGTAGGGCAGAGATCTTCGTGCGCACCCCAGAGTTCGAACCTTAAGGGTCTGCCGGCACAATACATCCGACATTTGGCGCGCCAGGTAGGGGTGCACCGGAATCTTTGTTCCACTGCTTAACGTTCGATCTTCCGTCGTGTTCATGGCTGACGCTCGCCGGGCTCTCGCCACCAGCGTCGCCCAGACGACTCCCATTGGTGGGTGTCCCTGTCGTTCCCTATCGCCTGCCGCCAACAACGCCACCGGCCCGGCGGGGAACGAGCAGCAGGCCTCGTCTCTGCACCCTTCGGTGCGGCGGGAAGGCCGCACCGCCACCCCGTCGTTGACCCCAGCCGGTTCATCATCCCATGCCCGTCGTGCTCCCACGGACGCGCACGCCATGTTGCTCCTGGCGCGTGAGCTCCTGCACTACCATCCCGTCGACGACCTCTACGAGGACTGTCTCGCCCGCATCATCGAGCTCGTCAGCGCCGCATGGGGCTCTCCTATGCCGTCCCTCTCGCTGCCACGCCCTCCATCCTACGCAGGAGGCGCGGATCAGGAGGTGCCGCCGCCACCTCCTCCCCAAGAAGGCACCCTGGCTCCAAGGCGGCCCCAGGACGAGATCCACCGCGTCCGGTGCCCGCGCGACCAGAGAGGAGCTGCCAAGAAATCCCTCGTCCCAAAGACGGTGCTTGTGTGCTCCTGGCACCGGTGTGCCATGACCGCATCCCTGCGCCGCCACGTCAAGACCCCCGCTGCTCCAGGCAGCAGCGCACGGGAATCCCCAGGAGCAAGCCCAGAATTAGCAGAGGGCTCCGGTGGCCACCGCAGGCTGCCGCACCTTCACCACTGAGCTATGCAGTGTCGCCTGGCCAGGCAAGTTCAAGCTTGGCCTGCCTCCTCGCTCCGACGGCACTCCAGATCCCACGGAGTTCCTATAGCTCTACGAGCTGGGCATCGAAGCCGCCAACGGGGATGAAAAGGTCATGGCGAACTGGTTTCCCATGGCACTCAAGGATGGCGCCCGCACCTGGCTCCTGGCACGATCCCCTCCTGGGATGAGATGCGCACCCGCTTCATCGCCAACATCCAGGGCACTCGCGACCGTCCGCCGGCCGTGGGTGACCTACGCCGCATCAAGCAGCAGCCCAGGGAGACCTTGCAGAAGTACATCTAGCGCTTCAACAACGCTCGCCTCAAGATTACCATGGTGACCGAGGAGGCCATCATCTCGGTGTTCTCTGACGGCGTCTGCAACGTCAAGATGATGGAGGAGCTGGCGATCCATGAAGATCTTTGTACGCCACTGGAGTTGTTCAACCTGGCGACCAAGTGCGCAAGGGCTGAGGAGGGACGCCTCTCCCTTCTTGAGCTCCCGGTAGCAGACCCAGAAGAGAAGAAAGCCAAGGCCAAGGATGTGAAGTGCAAGGGAGTAGCTGTGCTCGCAGTAGAGCCGGACACAAAGCGCGGCAGGGACCAGCCGGAGTCATCCAAGGCAGCCGGTACTGTGTGTACCACGATCTCCATACTCACAACACCAACGAATGCCAAGAGCTCAGGGCCGTGCGAGAACACCATGTTGGTCGGTGCCCCGAGCGCAATGATCGGGGCTATGGCCGAGGCGGAGCAAGAGGTGGAGGACGATGGGACGACCGTGGCCCTCGCCAAGGGTGGCGTGACCGACCTCGCGAGTACCGCCGGCAGGTCCAGCCTCGCGAGGGAGCTTGGAGAGATCATCCTCGTGAGGATCGCCCGCAGGGCAACATAGGCCTTCCTCCTCTGTCACCACCACCAAGAAGGAATGAAGACCATCATCAGGATGAGGGGGCTGGGGGCTTCCAGGAGCCACGTGCAATCGCTTGCATCTTCGGCGGCGCTCAGGCCCCAGCCTCATAGCGCATCTTCAAGCAGTTTGCTCGCGAGGTGAATGCAGTCCTCCCCAAGCTTGAGGCCACGCGCCCTCTCAGGTGGTCTACGTGCCCAATCACGTTCAGCTCAGCGGATCAACTCAAGTGTACGGCGACGACCGGTGTCCTCCCAATGCTCTGTTCCCTAGTCATCAGCAATGTGCAGGTCACCAGGACCCTCATCGATGGCGTAGCAGGACTCAACGTTCTGTCCGTCGAGACGTTCAACAATCTCCAAGTGCCATATGATCAGCTTCTGCCAACCAAGCCTTTCCCAGGAGTCACCGATGGTTCCACTATCCCGATAGGGCAAGTCCGCCTTACTGTCACCTTTGGACAGTGCAACAACTACCGGCACTGAGCTCATTGACTTCGACGTCGCTCACATTCGCCTGCCATACAATGCCATCCTCGGGTATCCGGCCCTGGCCAAGTTCATGGCAGTGACTCACCATGGCTACAACGTCCTTAAGATGCCAGGAAGTGGCGGGGTCATCACGGTCCCTTGTGAAGAGAAGGATGCAGTGTGCTCCCTCGAGCGTGCCTTCCATGCCGCGTCGATCGAGGACCCAGACAGCAAGAGTGGAAACCTCCCTGGAGCAGCTCCCAAGAAAAAGAAGACATCACCTGTCTCAAGGCCTCAGGAGGCAGGCACCTCCAGAGGCGCTACGTCCGGACATGCGCCCGTCCAAGGGGTGCCACCCTCCATCGCATAGGAAGGCACGCCCGGCGCCCTCCTCGGGCAAGGCTTGGGGGCTCTCTCCTGGGGATCCACCGACTTTGCCAAGATCATGAGGGAGGCGCTTGGGCACCACTTGGAGGCGTGCTTCGAGGCACGCTTCCCTCAGGAAGGCGTAAGGAAAGAAGGCCCCAACCCTCAGGAGTTTACCATCAAGGCCGCTCAGGAGTTGCAGGAATCGAGAGTCATGCGCGGCAACCGCCGCCTGCCCAGCGTAACTCCCCATCCAGGTGAGGATGGCGGGCTGCGCGTCTGCATCGACTACCCAGGGCTCAATTGAGTCGCTTCTCAGGAGTGATTCTGGCCCTCGCGCGTGGGGCGTTATGCGGGCCCACCGCACAGCTACGTTCTCATGCCCTTCGGCCTGCCGAACGTGGCTGCAGGCCACCAGCGCCTTATGAGGAGAATTCTGGAAGCTCAGGTGGCCAAGCGTCACGCGTTCCTGGAGGAGATGGAGATGGACCTCAGCGAGCCGCCGGGACCTCCTAAGCCTCCCGAGGCTCGAAGTCCCAAGGGCTCGTGAGGATCGTCTTCTTCACCCCGCACTGCCAGCTACCCCGACACTCGTTCTGCAATGGTATCAGGTGACCTCTTCCAAGTTTCATTTCAGCTGGGAGCGCCCCCACGGCTACATCATTCCCAGGTCGTGTGGGTCCGTCCCTGCAGCGTGTATCTGTTTTGCTTATGTCTTCTACTTACCTTGTTGGGGGCGCCCCTCGGGCTGCATCATCCCCAAGACGCTCGGGCCTGACCCAGTGGCATCTGCTTTCTTCGCATCTATCTAAGTTGATTTGCTCCTTCATGCTTGACCTACTCATGATTGTCATCCGCCGCCTGCCACGGGCCTATTTCTCCTCATGTGAATCGCTTGCATGTTAAACGGGGGGCGCCTGAGCATCGCGACTCATGGGCTCTTACTGGCTCTCCAGCCCTCACCCCCTGGCCTTGACCCACGGCATCACGACCTGTCATACCAGCGGTGGCTGAGCTTGCTCGAGGGCCGAGACCTGAGGACGTAGAGCATTTGCATTTTAACCACGTTGCAGGAACATACCACTGACAAACGCCCAGAGCCAGGCGCAACCCGCCTTGATGTAGGGCCTCGTGAGTCCTGTGCTAGCTCACGGGTGCCCAGATACACCTCTCTTAAGCCCTACCGTGCCGGCCACGTGTTAGGGCGGGGCTGTACACGCCCCGGGGGATCCTCCCAGAGGGGAGCCCCCCTCCCATGCACCAGTGGAAGCACCTTGCTCCGCGCTCGCTGATGTCACTGCCGAGGAGCAGCTATGCCCGTACACATACGGAAGCACTATGATCCGCGCTGGTGATAAACAACTGAGGGCAGCCCACGGCTGTATCAACCTCAGGGAGCCCAGAGCTCAGTGTCTGGCACCATCGCAAAGCCTCCCCTCGGGAGTGCCGCGCGAGGGGGCTGGACACGGGGGCTGCGCCCGGGCCACGCCAGAGCACATGCCACCTAGCCAGGTCCCTTGGACCTGGTCATCGCGCGCCCCTCCCCGAGCGGAGCCAAGGTATGAAGACTCGTTTGAGCATCAAGGGGGACTCCTGAGCATCGCGACTCAGGAGCCTAACTGGTCACGTAACCCCTCACTCCTTAGTTCCGAAAGGCTAACGGCGGTTGAGGTATGCGCAGGGCCGGGCCCTGCCGACGTAGAACGAAAAATCCTCTACTTCACACCCTCCCTATTTGCTGTTCGCACGTCAAGGGGGACTCCTGAGCATCGTGACTCAGGAGCCTAACTTGTCACATAGCCCCTCACTCCTTAGTCCTGTCCTGGTGATCTGGTCGGGGCTAACGGCGGTTGAGGTATGCGCGGGGCTGGGCTCTGTCGATGTAGAACACAAGCAAATAGGAAGGAAATCGCAAAATCTAGCAAATCCAGAAGCAAATATTATAGACCATAAATTGTTCTCACAATATCAGACACAAATTTAAACGCCTCCACGAGGCATGGTGCATGTTGCAGGAATCAAAGCAGGAAAAAGGCCGCGAGAAGATCACCCCTGGGCCGCGCCACCGCTCGTGGTAGAGTCGCGCTTGGCAACCCCACCTCCTGGAGCTGCGAGGCCGGCAGCACCTCGCTTGGGCGCGGTGTTGAAGGCGTGGAACTTCGACAACAAGGCCTCCGCTCGACCCTTGACAACTTCAGCAGCAGCGACGGAGTGCTTGGCGTCCACGGCTCCAGTAGGTCATCGAGGTTGGCGTCGGGGTTGCGGAGGTAGACGTGGCTGAGGATCCGTGTCAGCGTTGCGGAGGAGAGGAAGCGAGCCTCAACTTCAGCCATGGGGCCGATGCCGATCATGACCTCCTCAAGCGCCTCGACAAGGAAGGGAACCAGCTTAGCGGGGCCTTCCTTGGCTCCGGCCAGTGGCTTCTCTAGGCCCCTGTCGTAGAGCGTTTTTAGCGCTATACGGGCCCTTTTTTTGTAGCGCGCGAAGGCCGCGCGAACCTCGGCCAAGACCTTCGCCTTGGCATCCAGTACAACCCTCTCCGCCTTCAGCACCTGCTCTAGCATCTTTAGCCGGTCGCGGTCGGCTGAGAGTTCGGCGTCACGCTCCTTGACAGCAGCCCCCCGAGACTTCATCTCCTCCTCCTTCACCTAGTGGTCGCGAATCTCCCTGGCAAGCTCATCACGAAGCCCTTGCAATTCGCCCTCCAGCGTCTTCCAGTGGCCCTTGGCGGTGGAGGCATCCCTCAACGCCTCAACGCGAGCGACCATGGCCTAGGAGGTGGCTTGTTTCCCCTCTTCGAAAGCCGTCACAACCTGGCTAAGCGCCGCTCGGACGGAGGCATCAGAGCGAGCCCAGCTAGAGACCAACTCCAGGCGCCCGGCCACCAGGCGGGGGTCCGCGCTACGAAGATCCTCCCGCAGCCGACTCAGTTTCTCGGCAGCATGGTCCAAGGCAGCAGAGGAAGGAGAGGAGACGGGGGCCGGTGGAGTAGGAGGAGAAGACGGCAGTGTGATCACGGCTTGGGAGGAAGGGCCCCCATGAGCCTTGGCTACCACGGCGACAGCATCAAGCGCAGGCACCTCCAAAGTTAGCGGGGTCACAGGGGCTGACTCCTCGCGGGAGCGTCCCTACTGGCCTCGCGAGGATGATCGGGCAGGGGACGTGCGGGCCCTGCTACCTCCCTTTCCCGCAAGTGAAGATGCGGCCGTGGCCGAGGAGCCCGTCCTAGGTGGGGTCGTCGCATCTCCCTTCAGCCTCTTCGTCGCAGCCAGCAGCCTGTCCAATAGAAGATGTCAGATCCAGACAGCAAAAGACAGGAGCAAGGCAGAATTCGAACACTTACTGATTGACTGCCGCTGGATCCCACAGGCTTCGACCAAGCTTGAAGCCTGAAAGCCTCTTGCGGGGCTCAGCCTCGGGAGGCCCAGTCACAGGAGAAGGCACGACTGAAGGGCTAGAGCTGACTTCAGCTGATGTAAGGGCCGGGGTAGATCCTTGGGGAGCCTGGACCTGTCCTTCCTCGGGACCAGGGGCGCGTCCTGCCCCTCTCGCCTGGCGCCGGCCTCGTCCTCGTCAGGTAAGGAGCAGAGGGCGTTGGACCTGCGCCAGGGGGAAGTCTCCCCCGTCCCCTCGAAGGTCACCTCCAAGTCATGCTCCTCGTCCTCGTCGTCATCTCCCGCCTCTTCTCCACTGGATTCACCGGAGGATAGGTTCACCGTTGCCGTCGCCGCCTGACCCTCAGGATCCTCTGCTGGGAGCAAGCCGACCCCGTCTAAGGTGGGCATGGCGTCCACCGCCAGCTCCCAGTCATCGCGGAGGAACAAAGGGACTGGAGCATCCACCGGGCCTGCCACTTCCTCTCCAACCAAGCAGCGGAGGGCCGTGGTCAGATCCTCGTCGCTCAGCGCGTCCAAGCTCAGGCGGAGGACGACGTCCGCATCCGTGAGCCTCCACAGCGGGCGCGAGCGTGCCTGAAGAGGGGCCACCCGGTGCGGCAGAAATTCCCTCAGGAGCGAGGACCCAGTCAGCTTCGCCGCCCTCAGACTGCCCGGCCTCAGGTCGGCATTCATCTTCGCCAACACCAGCTTCACCTGCCAATCATCGAGCTTTGCGCGAGACCACGCCTCAACGGCCTCAGGCTGCTTTGTCGGCAGCTCCAGCAGGGGGTTGCGGCACCCCGCGTCCACCATGACCCACTTGCTCTGGAAGGCCTCGGCCCTCTTCCCGACCTTCGAGATGGCATTGGGCTTGGAGTACGCGACAAAACTCGCGCATGCCGAGATATTACGGCCGGAGACCCGGAGGGAGAAGAAGTGGCGCAATAAGGCCACGGAGGGCACCACCCTGACATGCGCCTCACAGTAGTAGGCAAAGATCGACAAGAGGAGGATGGAGTTGGGATGGATATGCAGAGCATGCAACTGATACTGGCGAAGGACGGCAAGGACGAACTTAGAGAAAGGAGGAACCAGACCAGCAATGACGGTGTTCATGAAGAGGGGTAGAAGGTGCTCCCCTTGTCTTCCGGCCAGGTGGAGCCAAGTCAGAGCGCAGTCTCCCCCATCTCGTTGATCTGCGACGCCGCCATCTGGCACGTGAGGGCGAGATTCTTCTCTGTCACATTGGGGGAGACCAGAGCCGGCGCGTACCAGGCTGATGCGGCCCCAGCCGGGGCCCTGCGAGGCGCCATTGCTCGCCGGAGAGAAAGGATGCGGCAAATCTGAAGATTTTGGAAGCAGAGGGGCAAAGAGCAAGAAAGGGGATCTGAAGCAAGGAGAGCAAGAGTAAAGAAGGTAAGGCTAACCCCGGATCAGCCTTTTGTCAGTCGAGCGGTTGCCGAGGCAGCATGGGGAAGCAGACACGCCCACGTCCAATCAACCACCATGCGGCGCCGAAGGCCGCAGGCTGATGGGGCACGCGGCGCCCCTTCGCCTCTCTGCTAAGCCAAGTTTGAGCGCGCCTTGGGCCCGGTGGCTACTGTCGGCGTTCTGGGAACGGGGGTCCCCAGACTTGCCTGCCTGCGGCCTGCGGCATGGCTCAAGTGGTGGCCCAGTATGGCCCATCTTCATCATCAGAAGACTCAAGACCCTCGCGAGGGGCCAAGCCTCGCGGGGCGGACGATGCTAGGCTTCCCCAGGAACGGCCTCGCCGGGCAGGCTTGCGAGGAGGCGGAGAGATCAAGGCAGGGTACCTCGCGAGGTGCTCGTGACGCAAGCCATGACGATCGAGGCCAGGCGGGTGCCAGGCAGGCGCCGGCCTGCGCAGAGTCCTTGTTTCCTCTTTGGTGCAAAGGGGGCAAGCACAGACATGGAGTACCGAGGCATCAGGCAAACGTTGCCATTTCAGTGCAACGAGACCAAGACCAGCGGAGCGGCAGGACGGAGGTCACCATGGAGCCTAAGGTGTCGTCATCGCCAGTGCTTTTGGCAGCCAAAGACCAACTTTAGTCGGGATAACTTGTACTAGATGTTCCCCTTCAAAATGGCCATTGTTGGCGCCCTTCCCGCTCAATATTTGGGAAGAGGCCTAGGGCCTCTATATATAGGACTAGCCACCACAAGGTAGGGGGACGATCGGAGAGAACCCTAGACAGAGAGAGAGAAGCGATCGAACTCACCCAAGCAGTTCATCGCACCAGCTCAAGAACACCTCTCGCGAGGCTGTTCTCCCTTTGTACTATTCATCATCAGCCCAGAGGCAATCCACCACACCCACACTAGAGTAGGGTATTACACCACAACGGTGGCCCAAACTAGTATAAATCTCGTGTCCCCTGTGTTGTTCATCGTTTTTGGCCTAGATCTCACGAGGCGATCGGACATAGATCGGTAGGGGAGAGATCTTCGTGCGCACCCCAGAGTTCAAACCTTAAGGGTCTGCCGGAACCCTACATCCGACAGTTAGCATTACAGCCCATATTGTGGCTACGGTTAAAAAATTATATGAAATTTTGCATATTTCGGTGCGGTCCGAACTGTTTTTAATCCCGAAATTTCAACTCACATTCAAACTGATTTTAAAAATAAATGTATATCAATATAAAATCCAACAAATTCTCCACACATAAAAATTAATGTAATTTAAAATCTTGAAATGAAAAAAAGATATTTGAAACTAATTGCCGGTTTGATGTGTTTGAAAAATGTACAGCCCATTTCTCATTACTGATGGGCCATTTTCTCGGCCAGCCGAATGAAAGCTCTCCTCGTCTTGAAAGATTTGCAGCCCAACAGGCCTGACAAACCGACTTACTTGGCAAATCACAAAAAAACTAGGATGTGGCCATGGACCCAGCTGTCAGCTTCTCCACATACAGTACTCTTCTGACGGAAGTCGTTCCTTGACCATGTTGACCATGCCACACGGAGAGCACCACGGCAGTGGACGACGGCGAGGCCTAGGAGGGGACGACACGGAGCCGGGGAAGACACGATAGTGGAAGCCCGTGCGGCGAGGAGTACGAGGGTTCACTGGTTCGGCTGCGGTGTGAGGCTGCCGTCGCCGTAGGACCTGGCCAGCGGTGGGAATAGTAGGGGCAGTGAGGCCTCCGCGGCAACACAGTCGACCACGGGAGGCAGGAGCATGCGGCACGACCGGTGCTGCTTTGGGCGGCTGGAGCAAGAAGACCAGAGGTTGAAGAAGCACTACGGCCGTTGGATGGACATCGTACGGTTACTGGAGCTAGAATCGTTCATATTTACTAAGTTGAGAAAGCCCTTCGTCCCCGTCAACTTAGTAGGCCCACAAGTCAGCCTCCCACCAAGGTGGGTCCCAGCTAGCAGGGGGAGTATTCATTTTTTTGTGCGTAATAAGGAGGCATTTCCGGTGGGTCCGAGCTGATAGCGGGGGGAACATTTTTTTCGGGAAATACGATGGCCCGTCCGGTGGGTCCCAACAGTCAAGGGGAAACATTTTTTCACAAAATAATGGTGGCCTGTCCGGTGGGTCCCCGTTGTCAGGTGGAGGAATAATTGTTTTCCGTGTAATAAGGAGGCACTTCCTTGCGGCTGCCGTGGACCCAGCTGCCAGCCTCACCATGTACAGTACTCTTCCGATGGAAGTCGGTTGTTGACCACATTGACCATGCCGCGCCGAGAGCACCACGATGGTGGTCGACGGCGAGGCCTAGGAAGGGTATAACGCGGAGCTGGGGAAGAGCGTTCACTAGTTCGGCTGCGGTGTGAGATTGCCATCGCCGCAGAATAACAGGGGGTGTGGGTGAGTGGAGGGATGGCCTGGCGAGTGGTGGGAGTAGTATGGGGGCGGTGAGGCCTCTGCGGTAGCACAGCCGACCACGGGAGGCAGGAGCAGGCGGCACAACCGGCGCTGCTTTGGGCGGCTGGAGCAAGAAGACCGAAGGTTGAAGAAGCACTATGGCCATTGGATGGATATCATACGGTCACTGGAGTATTGACTAAGTTGACAAAGCCCTTCGTCCCCATCAACTTAGTAGGCCCACAAGTCAGCCCAACAATATGGTGGGTCCCAACTAGCAGGGGGTATTCATTTTTTGGGCGTAATAAGGAGGCACTTCCCTGCGTGCAAAGATATAGCTGGTGGGTCCGACCTGTCAGCGGGGGGAACATTTTTTCGCGAAATACAGAGGCCCTTCCTATGGCTCCTAGCTGTCAGGTGGAGGAATCATTATTTTTCTCGTAGTAAGGAGGCATTTCCTTGCATGCGGCCGTGGACCTAGCTGTCAGCCTCTCCACGTACAGTCCACTTCCGATGGATGTCGTTCATTGACCACGTTGACCAGGCCGTGCCAAGAGCACCAGGGCGGTGGATGACGGCGAGGCCTAGGAAGGGAACAAAATGGAGCCAGGGAATACTCGGCAGTTGTTTCCCACGCGGAGGAGTACGAGGGTTTAGTGGTTCGTCTGTCCTCCCCGGAGAATAACAGCATGTGTGGGTGAGTAGAGGGATGGCTAGGCCAGCGATGGGAGTACGGTGAGGCCGTGAGGCCTGCGCGGCAGCATAGCCGGCCGCGGGAGGAGGGAGCAGGCAGTCCCGTCGGCGCTTGTTTGAGCGGCTGGAGCATGAAGAGCAGAGATTGAAGAAGCACGACAGCCGTTGGATGGACATCCAACAGTCACTGCTCTCGTGTGTTGACTAAGTTGACAGGGTGTTGCGTGTGCGTCAACCTTATTTTTATGAAAGCATACACGTTAACCTATAGTAGGCGCACAAGTCAGCCTCAAATCTGTGGAAACAGCATAAAGCCCATCTGCCATTATTTCTAATAATGTACGGCCCATTTGCTAATTCTTAAGAATTTTTTTGGAGCCCATCTTCTTTTTGTTAGTATTACACCCCATATTGTGGCCACGGTTAAAAAGTATATGAAATTTTAAATATTTTGGTGCAGTCAACTGTTTTTTAATCCAGAAATATCGATTCACATTCAAACTATTCTGAAAAATAATTTATATAAATATAAAATCCAAATAATTTTCCACGCATAAAAATCAATGGAATTTAAAATCTTTAATGAAAAAAAATTGAAACTAATTCCTGGTTTGATGTGTTCTAAAAATGTACAACCCATTTCTGGGCAACTCCTCGTCTTGAAAGATTTGCAGCCCAGCAGGGCCGATAAATCAAGTAGGCCTTGTTTGGGTATTTCTTTAAAAAAATAGAACTGGGCTAGCCATTTTCAGCAAGAAAAAAACAAAACTGGGTTCATGATGTGGTAAACATAAATAAAACCCTGGCTAGACGGGCCACAGCCCCCGCACAACCACGTTGTTACCCTGATCCGTCGCTAAAGCTAGTATAAATAAGAACTACTTGTTCCTCAAAAAAAACTGCGCGACATGATGGGTCCTTGGTGTCAGCCGCTCGTAGTGTACTTCTCTCATTTATTGACTACGTTGAGAATGGCGTGAGCCCCAGATGTCCAACCATTAGGAGGAACCATATTTTTGGGCTTGTAATATAGAGGCACTTGCTTGTGTACTGCCATGACGCTGGTGTGTCCCTACTTTCATCCTCTCCACGTACAATCATCTCCTTGTTCCTCTCGGTTGTTGACGACGTTCACAATGCAAGAGGGTGGCGCAACGCGCATGGCGAGCGAACCAAGGCTGCAAAGCGGAGGACGACGGCAAGGTCTCGGACGGAACGAACAGGAGCCGTGGAAGATGTGTCGGTCCAGTCGCAGGCAGAAGGGAGTATGAGGGTTGACTAGTTTGGGCGCGGGCGCGTGTTGGGGCTGACGTCATCGGAGAATAATAGGATGTGTGAGGGAATAGAGGGAGGGACTGGCCAGCATTGGAGGGTACGTATGGTAGGGCGGCGGAGGCGCAGCCAGCCATGGGAGGCGGGAGCAGGCGGAGCCGACGGGGTGGTTTGGTTAGGGAATTTGGAGGAATTAGAAGACAAGAGATAGAAAATACACGACATATGTTGGATGTCAATCCAACGGCTGGTAGGCAAGATCGTTTGTTGACTGGGTAGTAAGTCGACACCACCTTGGATAGGCTATTTCCTCGTGGGTCCCAAATGTCAGAATCCAAATCTGTCACGGTCATGCAGCCTTTCCTATGAAAATTTACAACCCATTTGATGTGCTAGTTCGAAATAAGTTTGTGGGTGCTGGTGGGGGCTAATCACTTGGCTTCTGTAATTCACAGTGAGCTCAAGCAGGCGGCAAGAGTGATGTTATTTCCCTTGGTTGGGATCTGTTACAATATTTCACTCTAAATTAAACGAATGGCAAGCCATTTGCCTTGTTTCAAAGAAAATATGACAGTCATAGCCGACTTGAAAAGGGCAGGAACATCTAACTCCAGCTTACAAACTGTACAAAAGCATGAGGGTTAATTGTTCATCAGGTTTACAAAAAACCCAGATTGAAAAGGGCAACAACATCTAACTCCAGCACTATTTTCGGCAGTCACAGTCAAATGGATCAGTCAGGTCCATAGAATGAACATCCTGGGTCGTCAATTACTGGATTATGACCACAATATGTTGTAAATAGAAGCCCGGCACGTTCAGAAGATCTTTTGCCCACCTGAAACTCCTTTTTTGCTCTTCGACATACAGATCCGTCAAAACCATGCTACTGATAAACTTAAGCCTGATGGACAGTAGTAACCTCGCATTCAGCAGGAAGAATGTGACAAATCTAGTGTTTGCACGGTTGGCTACATATCGTTCTAGCGTTATTGTCTTCAATCGAATCTCATGAGAAGTGAGAAAATCCCGATGCTTATGAATCCACCGATTGGTTATAACTTTCTTGCCCCGTCATGTTGCCTAAATAGACATGAAGATTGAAAACAGTTAAGGTCTAAAAGAAGAGTGTCGAAAGAGCAACAGCTGAACGGTTAATTCTAGTACACTATATGCGGGCTTCCAATGTGCGTGAAATTATCACCTTTATATACAACTTCTCCAAACATGGAAAGCATTGCAGCAAGCCAATAATCTTGTTCAGATCAAAACTATTCATTTGGATATATAAGATCTTGACAGAATCCAGCACCATTGATAGGCCATCCATGGAGAAACTCTTCATTGAGCATAGAACATAATATTAGTACAAAATGTGTACTCCAAGATGATATATAACTTATGTGCAGAAATTTAAAATGCAGCTTATGGTTACAAGTGTAGATGATAATATAAAGTACCTGAAGAACTGTGGAGCCAAACACCATATTGAAATGAGCACAGAGATCATGTATTACACCCAAGGTCTCCAGTTTAGGCGCAGAGAGGACGATTATTTGCAACGGTGAATAACTAGAATCAAGGATCAACCTTTGAAGTGAAGGGGCATCTTGGATGATGAGCTACCTTCCGTCAAAAGAAATTCCAATTCTTACAAGGTTAGGCGACTTTATTTGGAGACAACCGATTCTAACTGTGAAAACAAGCACCAAGCACTCCAGCGCAGGGCAACTGGAGTGGATGATGCTGTGCAATGAGGCCTCCAATATACGAACCCGCACAAGTGAAAGTTTCTTGAGAAATGGGAGTCGAAGGTTTAGTACCAGATTGTCTGGTAGGTAGCACCGTGCAAAGGTGGCGGTGTGGAGAGAGGAGGAAACCCGCTAGATGGACATCGGTGTTGAGGGAACAAGTTCATGGCGTTCGGTATCTGCTACGTGATTTCTAGGGGAATAGTAGAACTCAAGCGGTTGTAGTTCTGTGAATTCATGGGATTTCAGCCAGGCGTCCACCGTGTAGGGCATGGTATGCTTGCTCAGGTAGCATGACGGGATGCAGAGGCTTTGAACGGAGCCCTGGAAGGAGGAGATGATGGCTCTAGAGATTTCAAAATCATTAAAGAGAGATAGCTAACGACTGTCGAGATTAAGGGGCATGGCGCGCCATAGAGGGCGCCATCAAATTGAGAGGACTTGGGTGCGGCAGCAATCCTTGGTGGGGAGAAGCAAGATGATCTCCCCAAGGATGGCGTCCGGGAGATCACTGATGCGACCCACCCGAGATTCTACGGGTTCCTGGGATCCGGTGGGGGCGGGGTCGCCACTTCTCCCCGCGTTGCCGGGTGCGGGATCTACAATAGGCGTCGCCGCTGGTGGGAGCCTCATCTTCTTGGCGCTGGGTTCAGCCAACTCCATTTTCCTCGAGGGTGTCGCATCGCGCTCACGGATTTGAGCAGAGTAACGAATGACGAGCCTAGTTGTAGTGCGAGCGAAGAAGAAGGGGAGATGGGGGTTTTCTGTAGGAGTGAGGAAGAAGGGGAGATGGGGTTTCTGTAGGAGTGAGGTGAGGAATTTGGGGGTACGAGTGGAGCAAGCTGACGTGAGGTGGGTGGGAGCGAGGAGGAAGAAGAGCACCCAGGTTTTTTTTGGGGGGGGGGTGTGCTGGGTGTCGGTAGTGCCTCTCATTCAGTAAATATATGGGCTTTTGAATTGATTTTACTATTTACTAGTGTGGATGGGCTGTTTTGTCTTGGGCCCAGAGATACAATTACTACTAGTACAGTGGAGACACTCTACAGCTACCCAGAAAAACAATTACTACTAGTACAATGGAGACACTCTACCGCTTCTGGCTCCTCCTAGGTCATTGAAACGTGTCCCTCTACTGAATGTCGTTATACTTTTGTTCACCGACATGCGGGCCAAGCAGCGTGCGGTCCCAAATGCCATCCACCAAATTAGAAGGCAGTATGCAGGCGGAGAGTCACCCCGGTCGTAGCGCGGTAGTAACGAGCCGTCGTATCACAAAATCCCACCTCCCCGCAATCTAAGTTTGACATACGAAGCAACCATCATTTCACTCTTCGGTGAATCCCCTTCTCCCTCACCGTCTTCAAGAAAGGCAACACTCACATCTGCCACTGTTCTTCTCTCCCAACAAAGGGAAGGTAAGCGGATCCGTGATGTTGGTATATTTTCGTTCAGAGAAAAAAAAAGAACTTTTGCAAAGCAGTAACCGATCCTCACTCTCTTTTTTGTTTCATTGTCATTGCGATTGTGTTTTCCTTTCAGTGGTCTCCTAGTATTCGTCAGTTTCATGATGGACCAAGGACCAGGCAAATATATGGCGATATTGGAGTAGACGCAGGAGGTTGATCCCCACGAGACAAAGAGCTCTAAGAAGATGGAGGCAGCCACCGAGCCGACCCCAGATATGCTCACGGCCACTACTGAGATGGTCAACGCCCCGTTTGAGGTTACAGCCCCTGAGGGAGTCCTGGATTAGGGGGTGTCCGGATGGCCAGACTATCACCGTTGGTCGGACTCCTAGACTATGAAGATACAAGATTAAAGACTCCGTCCCGTGTCCGGATGGGACTTTCCTTGGCGTGGAAGGCAAGCTTGGCAATACGGATATGTAGATCTCCTACCATTGTAACTGACTCTGTGTAACCCTAGCCCTCTCCGGTGTCTATATAAACCGAAGGGTTTTAGTCCGTAGAACGAACAACAATCATACCATAGGCTAGCTTCTAGGGTTTAGCCACTTTGATCTCGTGGTAGATCTACTCTTGTACTACCCATATCATCAATATTAATCAAGCAGGAGTAGGGTTTTACCTCCACCGAGAGGGCCCGAACCTGGGTAAAAACATCGTGTCCCTTGTCTCCTGTTACCATCCGCCTAGACGCACAGTTCGGGACCCCCTACCCGAGATCCGCCGGTTTTGACACCGACATTGGTGCTTTCATTGAGAGTTCCTCTGTGACGTCACCTTTAGGCCCGATGGCTCCTTCGATCATCAACAACGACACGGTCCAGGGTGAGACTTTCCTCCCTGGACAGATCTTCGTATTCGGCGGCTTTGCGCTGCGGGCCAACTCGCTTGGCCATCTCGAGCAGATTGAAAGCTACGCCCCTGGCCATCACGTCAGATTTGGAAGTTTGAACTATACGGCTGACGTCCGCGGAGACTTGATCTTCGACGGGTTCGAGCCACAGCCAAGCGTGCCGTGCTGTCACGATGGGCATGATCTAGCTCTGCTGCCGAACAGTGCCCTGGAGGCCGCACAAGTGTCCGCTCCGACCCTTAGCTCGGAGCCGACTGCGCCGATCGAGGACGGGTGGCTGGACACCGCCTCGAGGGCTGCTACCTCTACGATGATAGAGCCGAATACCAACCCTGTCCTTTGTGAAGCTCGTGACTCCAAGGTGCCGGACTCCGAACCTTCCGCGCCTCTGCCAATCGAATCCGATTGGGCGCCAATCATGGAGTTCACCGCTGCGAACATCTTTCAGCACTCGCCCTTTGGCGACACCCTGAATTCGCCAAAGAGTCTCTCTTTATCAGGAGAGTCCTGGCCGGATTATGGTCAGGACAGTTGGGATGCAGACAATGAAGAAATTCAAAGCCCGCCCACCACCCACTTCGTAGCCACTGTCGATGACCTAACCGACATGCTAGACTTCGACTCCGAAGACATCGACGGTATGGACGACGATGCAGGAGACGACCAAGAACCAACGCCTACAGGGCACTGGAAGGCCACATCGTCATACGACATTTACATGGTGGACATCCCAAAGGATGGGAATGGTGGTGGAACAACGGAGGACGACCCCTCCAAGAAACAGCCTAAGCGCCGGCGTCAGCGGCGCTGCTCTAAATCCCGCCACAGCAAAAATGGAGATTCCGGCACCAAAGACAATAACACCCCAGACAGTGCCGAAGACAACCCCCTCCAGCAGGATTCAGCACAGGAGGATGGAGAAGCTAGCCCTCATGAGAGAGCGGCAGACAAGGAGGTAGAGGACGATAATTATATGCCTCCCTCCGAAGACGAGGCAAGCCTCGACGACGACGAATTTGTCGTGACTGAGGATCCCGTCAAACAAGACTGTTTCAAACGCAGGCTTATGGCCACGGCAAGCAGCCTCAAGAAAAAGCAGCAGCAGCTTAGAGCTGACCAAGACTTGCTAGCTGACAGATGGACCGAGGTCCTTACAGCCGAAGAGTACAAACTCGATCGCCCTCCAAGAGCTACCCAAAACGTAGGCGGCTACCCCGATTAGAGGAGGAAGCACCTAAACCTACATCACCAGTGCATAATACGGCCGACCAGCCATCCCGTGGCCGTGACAGAGAGGCCTCTCGGCCCTACACTCAAGCCGCACCCCGGCGCCGCTCAAAAAATACCAAGGCGCGGGAAAATGCGCCAGACCTGCGGGATATACTCGAGGACAAGGCAAGGCAAACAAGATGGATCTACGGATCGCGTGGGCGCCCCACAATACGTGATGACAACTGTCACACCGGATACAGCAATTCCGGCCGGGCCGAACATAGTAGACAAAGCTCATTTGAGCTGCATCGTGATATAGCCCAATACAGAGGCGCCGCACACCCACTATGCTTCACAGACGAAGTAATGGATCATGAAATCCCCGAGGGTTTCAAGCCCGTAAACATTGAATCATACGACGACACAACAGATCCTGCGGTTTGGATCGAGGACTATCTCCTTCACATTCACATGGCCCGCGGTGATGATCTACACGCCATCAAATACCTCCCACTCAAGCTTAAAGGACCAGCTCAGCATTGGCTCAACAGCTTGCCAGCAGAATCAATTGGTTGTTGGGAAGACCTGGAAGCCGCATTCCTTGATAACTTCCAGGGCACATATGTGCGACCACAAGACACTAATGACCTAAGCCACATAATTCAGCAGCCATAAGAATCGGCCAGACAATTCTGGACACGATTCCTAACCAAGAAAAATCAAATCGTCGACTGTCCGGATGTAGAGGCCCTTGCAGCCTTCAAACACAACATCCGCGACGAATGGCTTGCCAGGCACCTAGGACAGGAAAAGCCGAAATCCATGGCAGCCCTCACAACACTCATGACCCGCTTCTGCGCGGGAGAGGATAGCTGGCTAGCTCGTAGTAACAACATGACCAAGAGCCCTGGTAATTCGGATACCAAGGACACCAACGGCAGGTCGCGTCGCAACAAGCACAAGCGCCACATTAATGGCGACAATACTGAGGATACGGCAGTCAATGCTGGATTCAGAGGCTCTAAACTCGGTCAGCGGAAAAAGGCATTCAAAAGAAATACTCCAGGCCCGTCCAATTCGGACCGAATACTCGATCGCTCGTGCCAGATACACGGCACCCCCGAAAAGCCAGCCAATCACACCAACAGGGATTGTTGGGTGTTTAAGCAGGCAGGCAAATTAACTGCCGAAAACAATGACAAGGGGCTGCATAGCGATGACGAGGAGGAGACCCGGCCACCGAACAATAGCGGACAAAAAGGTTTCCCCCCACAAGTGCGGACGGTGAACATGATATACGCAACCCACATACCCAAAAGGGAGCGGAAGCGTGCACTCAGAGACGTATATGCGATGGAGCCAGTCGCCCCACAGTTCAACCCGTGGTCCTCCTGCCTGATCACTTTTGATCGAAGGGACCACCCCACTAGCATCCACCATGGCGGATTCGCCGCATTGGTTCTAGACCCAATCGTCGACGGATTTCACCTCACTAAAGTCCTGATGGACGGCGGCAGCAACCTGAACCTGCTTTATCAGGATACAGTGCGCAAGATGGGCATAGACCCCTCAAGGATTAAACCCACAAAGACAACCTTCAAAGGCGTCATACCAGGTGTAGAGGCCAACTGTACAGGCTCAGTTACACTTGAAGTGGTCTTCGGATCCCCGGATAACTTCCGAAGCGAGGAGTTAATCTTCGACATAGTCCCGTTCCGCAGAGGCTATCATGCACTGCTCGGACGAACCACATTTGCAAAGTTCAATGCGGTGCCGCACTACGCATACCTCAAGCTCAAGATGCCAGGCCCTCGAGGAGTCATTACGGTCAACGGAAACACCGAACGCTCTCTCCGAAAGGAGGATCATACAGCGGCTCTCGCGACGGAAGTACAAAGCAGCCTCTTAAGGCAATTCTCGAGTCCGGCTGTTAAGCGGCCGGACACCGTCAAGCCTGCCCGGAGTAACCTACAACAAGACCGCCTGGCACGTTCCGAGCACGCATAGCAATGCGTCCACAACCCCAGCCCTTGCGAAATCGTGAGACCAGTACCACGCTTACACAACTACGCTCTGGAGATACCATGGGCATAGGGATAGGGGCACGACCACGGCATGCCCGAAGAGTGGCTCAACCGCACCAGGGGCTCCCAATTGTGTCATTCTTTTTTTA
This sequence comes from Triticum aestivum, assembly GCF_018294505.1. Taxonomy (NCBI): domain Eukaryota; kingdom Viridiplantae; phylum Streptophyta; class Magnoliopsida; order Poales; family Poaceae; genus Triticum; species Triticum aestivum. Next base: position 364,018,228 of record NC_057810.1, read on the forward strand.
TTTTTTCTCTTATTCGGAGGACTCCGTTTTCCAGAAGCCCTGTCCGGCAGTAGAATTGCCGAACTCACGATGCAACAGCCTGGGAAGCAGAAAAGCTATGTCGAGTGTCCAGGTGGTCCCTATTACAAGCAGTATACCTGTTTTACATACCATCCCACAGCCTACCCCTGGAGGGGGACATGTTAAATAGTCCCATCCCTTGCTTATCGCACTATTTGTATCGTTCTGCTTTCATTGCAGTATTTTTTGAATAAGCAATGCATCGCTTTTTGCCTATTATTGCATTCCTTTTTCTATCTATATATGTTCACTTATGACATGTTGCATCCGTACGCTTTGGTACGGCCAAATACACCAGGGGCTTAAGTTCCCCAAAATATGGTGTGATAAGTCCGAACACTTTCACAAGTGCGGCACCCTGAACTTATAGCATTATATGCATCGGCTTGGAATCATGTCTTGGGTCAATAGTTGGGTTTGCCCGGCTTCCATGTTTTGGTACCTTACATTCTGTTATATCGGCTAAGGTAGCGCTGGGAGAACCACTGCGATTGTGCCCCAGTTGAGTTTGGTTGAGCACCTCAGTGGAGAAAGCTAAAACTGACCATCATGATAGGGCGAGAGCCGGTCGCTGTTCAAGAGGTTTTTTCGAGTCCCTAAAGACTTATGTCGCTTAGAGCAAGGAGCCGGCTTTGTCCGGCCCACGCGTGGATAGCACCCCGAATTCGGTCTTCCGGACACTAGGGGCTTCGCCGAAATTTAAAATTATAGAATTCTATGGCTAAGTGGGAGTGTTCAAGCATTATAAGTCCAGTTGCCTCATTCGTTGTGTTGAGCGCCTCCCTCGAAGGACCCAAAAATGGGAACAAGAGCGCTCAAGTTTATCCCGAACACCCCAGCACTCATGGCATGGGGGCTAAAGCCAACGACTTGCCATCTCTCAAATTTGATAAACGGCCGCACAGAAGGTAATATTTTAAATTAACAAGTGTTGCTTAGCGCATATGAACAAGTTTTCAAGCGTACAGGATAACAAATGCGAGTTTACTCAAAAATTACATCTTTGTAGCATTCACCCGTTATAAGGCGGGCACCCTTCTACATCTCGGGCGTGCGATACTCCTTGCCCGGCGGTGGCGCCACCGTCACAAGCTTCTCGGCGTCCATCTTGCCCCAGTGCACTTTAGCGCGGGCAAGGGCCCGACGGGCACCTTCAATGCAGACGGAACGCTTGATGACTTCAATCCATGGACAGGCGTCCACCAGCCGCCGCACCAGACCAAAGTAGCTCCCAGGCATGGCTTCTTTAGGCCACAGCCGAACTATGAGGCCCTTCATGGCCTGTTCGGCCACCTTGTGGAGCTCGACCAGCTGCTTCAGCTGGTCGCTCAGGGGCACCGGATGTCTGGCCTCAGCGTATTGAGACCAGAACACCTTTTCCGTCGAGCTCCCCTCCTTGGCTCGGTAGAATGCGGCAGCATCGGACACACTATGGGGCAGATCTGCGAATGCTCCTCGAGAGCTCTGGATTCGGGTAAGTAACAAGTAATTCACTTTCACGTGCTTGCTTTGCATGAAGAATGCCTTACCCGCTGCTATCTTCTTTATTGCCTCCATTTCCTGGAGGGCTTTTTGGGCTTCGGCCTTAGCGGCTTTGGCACTCTCAAGAGCCGAGGTGAGCTCGGACTCTCTAGTCTTCGAGTCACGCTCCAAACTCTCGTGTTTTTCCACGAGAGCCTGGAGCTCTTGCCGCACCTTTGCCACCCGCGCCTCCTGCTTCTCTCGCTCGGTGCGTTTTGCAGCCGCATTTCTTTCGGCCTTGGACACCGCTTCCTTCAGGGTCACCACCTCGTTCGTGGCCCCTGCAATACTCACGTTATTCCTGTCATTTTTGGCAACCAAATCCTTTCTATAAGGTATTAGTTTAATAAGGTATTACTTACCTTCCTTGTCCTCGAGCTGCTTCTTGGCACGGCCGAGCTCGTTCTCGGACCGCTCGAGGCTCTCCTTCAATACATTGACCTCCGTAGTCAGTGCGGCAGAGGTCAGCAGCGCAGCGTGCATTCCCATATTGACATGCTTATGTTAGACTCCTGCGTATATCTTTTTAGATCCTCAGTTCGGCTTTTCTTTCCGAACACCAAACTGAGCATCAGGGGCTACTGTCTATGCGGTACTATTTTTACATATTTTAATTGCATACCTCAAAGCCTGTTAGAAGGCTGGTACAGGCTTCAGTCAGCCCGCTCTTGGCAGACTGAACTTTCTGGATCACCGCACTCATAACAGTGCGGTGTTCCTCATCGATGGAGGCACGTTAAGCGCCTCCAGCAAGTTATCTGGTGCCTCCAGTTGGACGGAGGCCACTGGCATCGTAGTCTTGACCTTCTTACGAAGGGCCCGCTCGACGGACTTCAGAACCACTGTAGGTTCCGGTACGGAGTCCGGCACAGGGCCGGACTTAGAGCCCTCTAGGGTTTTGACCTCTTTGAGCCCGGAGTCTGGGAGGTCACCTTGCGGCGCCTCCAGGACCACCTCCTCCTGCTTGGGCCCCTTTTGGGACTCCAGCGCGGCATCGTCTGCGTCACGGGGGGAGGAGGCGGTCGGAAGTGAAGTGCTATCCACATCCGACGAATCCAGGGAGCCGCTCGACGAAGCGGGGAGCTCGTCCTTGGGCGGGCTACATGGTTGTATTCGGCGTTAGAAGACATTATGCGACAAAGGAAAAATCATGGGTTATTCGGGAATCTGGACACTTACGATCTCACCACGGGCTTGGCCCTCGAGGGCCAATCCTCTTCTCCATCATCGGCGTTGGTAGAAAAGTCCGGAGGAAGGGTCCTTCCCTTCTTGGACCCTCCGGCCTCCCCAGTTGGGGAGGCCTTCCTTTTCTTCTCTCCCCCCGCTGGGGGAGAAGCCTCTTTTTTTCCTCCTCGTCTTCGCGAGAGGAGTCCGCCTCGGAGTCATCGGACGATGAGTCCGATAACACCTGATGCCGGGAACTCTTCCGGGTTCCCGTGGCCTTCTTCTTGGCCTTCTTCTCCGGCACCACGTAAGGCACCGGAACCAGCAGCCCTGTCAATCGGGCGTCCGCTGGGTCTTCCGGTAAGGGAGCCGGACAGTTAACCTGCCCAGGCTTCTTTTGCCAGGCCTGTCAAAGGTAGGGGAGTTTAGATCCCGCATAGAGTCAAACTATGAACAACAAGCATCCCGTAAAGGGTAAAACAGCTTACCTCGCCATCTTGACGTTCCGAGCTGAATCCGCGATCTTCGGTAGCGGATGCGGGAGCTTCGGCGCCCTTGAACAGCACCTTCCAGGCGTCTTCATATGTAGTGTCGAAGAGCCTGCTCAAGGTCTGGTGTTGTGCCGGATCAAACTCCCACAAGTTGAAAGCCCGTTGTTGGCACGGGAGGATCCGGCGAATGAGCATGACCTGGACTGCGTTGACGAGCTTGACCTTCTTGTTTACAAGGTTTTGGACGCAGGTTTGGAGTCCGGTCAGCTCTTCCGAATCACCCCATGTCTGGCCCTTCACTTTCTAGGAGGTGAGCCGTGTGGGTATGCCAGATCTAAATTCGGGGGCCGCTACCCATTCAGGGTCACGCGGCTCGGTGATGTAGAACCACCCCGATTGCCACCCTTTGATGGTTTCCACGAAGGCACCCTCGAGCCATATGACGTAGGGCATCTTACCCACCATGGCGCCTCCGCACTCCACCTGCTGGCCGCCCACTACCTTTGGCTTGACATTGAAGGTCTTCAGCCATAAGCCGAAGTGGGGTTTGATGCGAAGGAAGGCCTCGCACACAACGATAAACGTTGAGATGTTGAGGATGAAGTTCGGGGCCAGATCATGGAAATCCAGGCCGTAGTAGAACATGAGCCCCCAGACAAATGGGTGGAGTGGGAAGCCCAGTCCGCGGAGGAAATGGGAAGGAACACCACCCTCTCATGGGGCCTGGGGGTGGGGACGAGCTGCCCCTCGTTTGGAAGCCGGTGCGCAATGTCGTTGTGCAGGTATCCGACTTTCCTCAACTTTTTTATGTGCCCCTCCGTGATGGAGGAGGCCATCAACTTGCCTTCCGCTCCGGACATGGCTGGGGAAGGTTGAGGCGGGATGTGCGGACTTGGGCGCTGGAGCTTGAGTACACGGAAATGGATAGCCAAAGGAGGAAGAAGGCGTAGGTAAAGAGGTGGATCCTTATCCCCTTATATGAACGGACGAAACTATGTGTCCCCGCTAGCCTGGTAAAACTCGCTTATCTCCCAAGCGCCATAGCTAATGGCGCAGTTGGGTTACCCAAGCCCGTATTGACGAGAATCCCGGAATGAGGGGACACGATCCCTGCTTTGACAAGACGTGCCAAGGAAACCGCTACGCTAAACGCGCTGAGGTGGAACCATAAAAACGATTTGAATAAAGGCTTGGCCATGGTGTGATGTCACGCCACGGAATACGTCAGCAGATTGAACTTGTGTAAATATTATTCTCTCTACGGTGGTATGTGGAACTTATTTTGCAGAGCCAGACACTATCCTTGTGTTCAAAAACTTCTATGAAGTATTCGGAAGAGGAACCCGCCTTGCATTGCCGAAGACAATATGCGCGCCGGACTCGTCGTCATTGAAGCCTGGTTCAGGGGCTACTGAGGGAGTCCTGGATTAGGGGGTGTCCGGATGGCCAGACTATCACCGTTGGCCGGACTCCTAGACTATGAAGATACAAGATTGAAGACTCCGTCCCGTGTTCGGATGGGACTTTCCTTGGCGTGGAAGGCAAGCTTGGCAATACGGATATGTAGATCTCCTACCATTGTAACCGACTCTGTGTAACCCTAGCCCTCTCCGGTGTCTATATAAACCGGAGGGTTTTAGTCCATAGGACGAACAACAATCATACCATAGGCTATCTTCTAGGGTTTAGCCTCTTTGATCTCATGGTAGATCTACTCTTGTACTACCCATATCATCAATATTAATACGCAGGAGTAGGGTTTTACCTCCACCGAGAGGGCCCGAACCTAGGTAAAAACATCGTGTCCCTTGTCTCCTGTTACCATCCGCCTAGACACACAGTTCGGGACCCCCTACCCGAGATCCGCCGGTTTTGACACCGACAGCCCCCGTGGCACTGCAGGAGCAGTTTTCCCCCTTCGAGGACATGTCCCCCCCCTGCTGAGCTGCCCAAGGTGATTTTCTTCTTTGCCGATCTCGATTGTGGGTTTTCATCTAAGTATGTGGTGATTAATAATGGAAAAATTTATTAGCTTCGATGCCATGCTATACATAGTGGTTTAAATAACTTGTGTTTCTTATACTGAAAAGTAATTCAGAATTTGTTTCTGTTTCAATTAGAGCCCTGATGCAGACAAGGATTGTGTGGTTGTACATGTCACTCGCTATGAGGCGGATGACCTGAATATACGCACTGGCAAAACAGAGTTCTTAGGCTGTTGGATCCTGGAAGCCATTTGCGGTTATACCAATGAAGAGTTGTATTCCAGCCTCACTGTTGTCAGGTGTGTTGTCCAAGGTGTACTGAAGCACAAGAAGTTCAAAGCTACTCCTTCATTTGTGAGGCATACTGTTCTTGTCAAGCTTATGCGGGAAGATGACGTGGCATGCCTCCACAAACAAGTTTATCAGTGGCTAGGCCACAAGGTTGTCTTCATGAAGGTTCACAGGATTGAGCTGCTGCGGGACGTCCTCGATGATGTTCATGGCAAGATCCGTCTTGTGTCCATCCCAAATTAGATCGAGGCATGAAATAGTTGCCCCCAACTAGTGTTTAATAGTAGTTTGGATTTTTCTAATTATCCGAACCTTGCCTGTTATCGACCCCTCTGGGGCTAGTACTCTGTTTGAATCCGTCTATGGGAACTGCTGCTATTTTTGTGTGCCTGTGAATCACGTAAGAACCATCGTAATTGTTGCCGAAACAGATGCGTCCTCACTAGTTTTTCATGAATATGGCATGGTGAGACATAAGTTGTCACGGTTTATCATACGAGCAGTGTGTGTTTTGATGAAATAGAGCACTCGTTCAAGAACTGTGCGCCGACGTATACATAAGTACTTGTAAACACTGTTGGTGCTGCCCCACTTGTAAGCAGTTGTGCAAAATACGGCACATTGGCTCAGCTCGCTTCAACACTAGGCTATCGACCAGCTAACAATCAACAATCTGATGTCTGACATATAAGCAACTACGTATCTTGTTACAGTGGTTCATGCAGTTAACCGAGGCCACAATGTAATAAATTCCAAACGTTCACACGCTAGTCCAGCGCTCATGTGGACCACTCACATTAAACTCATCTTCATAAAAAAACTTGAAAAGCATAAGTTAAACAATTTTATACATCTCAATGATTCATAGAACATAACAAACATATACTAGTTCACAACAAAAGACAAAGTTGTGAGAAGGTTTACAAATCAGGAAAAAACAAGCAAGGCTTCTCTGAGCAAAGGGCCTCCTGGCAGGCTTAAATTTCCTGGAGTTCACTCTGGTTTTTTCTTGTTGCCACCATCCAGGGTTAGGTTCTCTCATTCCAGAATAACCAACTATAATTGTGGTCTCAGCTGGAATGCTGAACTGAACCATGCAGTGTACTGACCAGGTGAAATTCTTGTGCATTCCACTAAATTTAAGCACTGCTATTTGTAGAAATAAGCAGACCACAATGCCTCTTGTCCGCGCACCTGTCCAAAAAACCGCCGTGCATCCATGCCAGCTAGTCCTCGGTCCATGGATGAACTGGTAGAAAGTGCATTCCATACTACGATGCAGTTGTTTTCTCTTGTCCCTGCACTGCAATTAGGAAGTAAAATGTACAAATCAGCTTCTTTTAGATTGTGTTGGTCATTCTACCTTAGTTACTACCAATGTAGGGATACCTTAAAGACGGGAGGTCAGACAACGGCAATGAGGGATAGCCATCTCATTTTGCGCAGTTGTACTAAAACTGAGGTGTTGCTTTTGATTGCGCGGATAGAAACGATACAGAGACAGACATCCCGAAATGATATGGAGACAGACATCCCTGTTTGCACAAATACGGAATACGGTTATTTAAACAGTGACTGTCGGTGTACTAGAATAGGGGTACCCTAGTATCCCGAACTTGTGCACGGGCAGCCGCAGCGCCCCGCGGCAAGGCTTGCCGGGTGACGCCAAGGTCCTCCGTGGCTCCTCTGGATCCATTCAAGAACAAAGTATTCAAGCCAAGGAGACAAGTCCCTGGCAAGAGGAGCTTGCCAGGAAGGCCAACCAAGGCATTTCAAGGAACTTGCCGCGACGCGCCGCGCGTCCCGGCAAGGCCCGGTGAGCGACAAGCTTTCAGGCCCGATAAGACAACGGCCGCGGCAAGGCGCTTGCCGCGGCAGGCGGCCACTCTGTGCCCACGCTCCAGCGCATCCACCAACGTGTCGCCCTGGGGGCCTTTCCAGGCACACGTGGTGGGAGGCTGTGCAGCCAGGGGTGTGCGGTGGCATGCAATGCTGACAAAATCGCCATCATGGCGAGCGGTGGCGCCCCTGACGCTCCTTTTTTGCACTGTTTGGGCAACACAGACGGGCATTTAATGCCCTTGTCCCCTGCCGTCAGGGTTAGGTAGGATACACTGTAAAGGTAGCTGTACCAACCACCTCTCTTTTTACGCTTTTACCCTTCTCTGCGTTGCCACCTGTCGGTGACCCCTTGAGCATATAAAAGGAGGCCCATGCGCAACGTAGAGGCGGTTCGGTTCGGCTCAGTTCGAAGCCAAAGAACACAATACAATCAGACAAGCAGCAGTAGGAGTATTATCTCTCCGGAGAGCTCTGAAGCTGGGTAAACTGCTCGTGTGCTTCGCCTCGATCCGCTCTTCGCGCGACCTCCGGCCCCCGCCGAACCGAAAAGGGCTCGGTCCGCCGGTCCCATAGGTGTTCGTGGATCAGTTTCCCCGACACCGATTACACAAACTCGGTGAGACCGATTTGGTAATAAGCTTTCCAGATAGTTGGTCAGGTAAACTCGGTGGGACTGATTTGCTCTTTTCGGTGAGACCGAAATGTTACAAAAAGGAAACAGGGAGTTTACATTGCAAACTCGGTGGGACTGATCGCTCACTTCGGTTAGACTGAAACGTTACGAAGGGAAACAGAGAGATTACAACCCCATCTCGGTGAGACCGAGATCCCTATCGGTAAGACCGATTTGCTTAGGGTTTGTGGCAGTGGCTATGACTTTTGGAATCGGTGGCGCCAGATAGGAGGAATCAGTGTGACCGATTTTGGCTTTGGGTTTAGGTCATTTGTGGATGTGGGAAAGTAGTTGAGGGTTGTGGAGCATATCACTAAGCACATGAAGCAAGAGGCTCATTAAGCAACACCTCATCCCTCCTTGATAGTATTGGCTTTTCCTATAGACTCAATGTGATCTTGGATCACTAAAATGTAAAATGAAGAGTCTTGAGCTTTTGAGCTTGAGCCAATCCTTTGTCCTTAGTATTTTGAGGGATCCACTTTCATCATCCATGCCATGCCATTCATTGAGCTTTCCTAAAATAATAGTCTTGGAATAGCATTAGCTCAATGAGCTATATGTTGTTACGAATTACCAAAACCACCTAGGAATAGTTGCACTTTCAATCTCCCCCTTTTTGGTAATTGATGACAACATATAGATCAAAGCTTCTACAAATGATAATAAGATTGAATGACATCGTCGCTTTGAGAAGTATGTAATAAGCAAGAGCTCCCCCTAAATTTGTGCATGGGTTAATATTTGCTTTGGACTGCAAATGCACAATGAATTAGGCTCATGGGTTACTCTTCCATGTAACATACATCTTGGTGGAGCGCTCAAAATAATAAACAATGAATACAAGCACTCATCACCAAGCATAGTGAGTGATCACATAAGATAGATAGGATAATATCAAGCATGCATAAATGTAGCTTATGATCAAACACATGATCATCAATGTCTCACAAGCATAGTATCTCAACCAAAAGCAAACAAAGCTTAAAGAACCACCAAATAAAGCAAGAGAGAACAAAAGCAACACTCTCTCTCTCGAAGCCTATGATCTATACATTTTTCTCCCCCTTTGGCAACAAGTTACCAAAAAGTTCATAGAAAATGCATAGTGCTAGATCGACTCTCAGGCTTGATCTTCTGGTGGTGGTGTCTTGATAGCTCCTTGGATGAAGGCTTCAGTTGAAGTAGAGGGTGCTGGAGTAGATGCTGGAGCTGGTTGCACTGGAACTGTAGGGGCAGTAGCTGGTGCTGAAGTTGTTGCTCCAGTGTCTGTCACTGGCACTGCAACTGACCTCTGGGCTCTGGGCACTCTGGCAAACACATTTGTGGTAGTCTTGCCCTTCCTCTCCTGCATATCATCCTGCAGCTGCTCTACAACTGACTGAATCTCAGTTACTTTAACATCTAGATCATTGAATTTTTGTTCCATGATTCTTTCAAGGCTCTCCTGATTCTGAGTGAGGGTGGCCAACCCCTTCTCAATCCTCAGAGTTGATGCTATCAAGTAACCAAGCTGCTCCTGTTTGGTTTTCAAGAAATATTCCGATGCCTCCTCTTGAGTTGGCATCTTGGCAGCCTTCTCCTTCATTGCCTTCTCCTTCTTCTCCTGAGCTTGAACTGATTGTGGATCATCTTCATTCATGATAACCTCATTGTCCTCAAAGTCTGGATAAAGTGGAAAATGTTCCTTATCCAACTGGTATTTTCCTGTGCCCATCTTTGAGTTGATCAATTCCTGAATCTGAGGTGCATATCCACAGCTCCTCTTCTGATCTGCTGCAGCCCTCTTGATTGTTTCAATGATTAGGCTCATGACTTTGAACTTCTGTGGCACGTCAAACACATGCAGCATGTTCATGGCATGTCCTCTGATCATGTTATGGTCACCAGACTTGGGTAACAAAGTGTGCCTCAGAATCCAATTGATGGTTGGCAATCCTGACAGCAGAAAGTGAACTGATCCAAACTTGTGAGTCTCTACTGCCTTGTCCAGAATTTCCTTGTACATGTGAGCCATTGAATTGTGACCCAGCTTCTTCTTTGCATAAATGTCCAGGTCATCCTCATTTTCCTTGGGGGCATTTATCAGACTTTCCCATTCTTCAACAGTGGATTGGTACCTTGTACCTTCAGACATCCAAACAATTCTACCATCTGGGTAAAAATGTGCTGTGGAGTAGAACTACATGATAAGCTCATCATTCCAGTTGGTGAACTTCTGTCCAACAAAATCAGCAACTCCACAAGCAGCAAAGCTTTCTTGCACTCCAGGATAGTGCTGCTCATTGTCCTTGATGTAGGTCCAGTCGACCCACCTCATGTCACAAACTATGGGCTTCTTTTCCAACAGAATTGTTTCATAAAAGTCATGTTGTTCCTTTGTATGGAACCTGTAGTCAATAGCAGTTCTTCTTCTTGAAGCATATGGATCTTCCATCCTCCACAGTCTCAGCCCTGAATCCTTCCTGATTCTCATATCCTCAGCCACAGGATGGGCATCATTGTGGTCTGGTATCTTGGGCTTGAGCTTTCTTAGGACCTGTCCTTCTTCATCTTCATCTTCAGCAACATTGGGCACTGGGGTCTTGTTCTTCTCAGCAGCTGGAATACTCCTAGTATTCCTCTTTGGAACTTGCTTGGCCTTGGAGGCAGCTTTGGGTGCTTCCTTGGGCTTGGATGTTGCAGCCCCTGATCTGATTGCATCACCCATAAGCTTAGGTGCCTTAGGTGCTGGTGCAGCATCCTCTTCCTCTTCATCAGAATCTCTTCTCATAGAGGGATTTCCAAGGACCTTGGCAGTTGTGGTTCTTGCTCTCTTCTTTTTCTTGTCCTGATCACCATCATCCTCTGATTCAATTGTGAACTTCATAGTTTCACCAGTGGGGACTTTCTGAGGTTTGGAAGAAGTGACTTTCTTCTCAGGTGCTTCTTTGGGTTGAGCCTGAGCTGGCACTTGAGTGGACTTTCTGGCCTTTGGCATTGGTGTCCTCTTGGCAGGAACTTTCTTCTTCAGACCTGGCTTAGTGCTATGTGCAGAGCCATATTCCTTCTTGAGCACCACTTTCTTGGAAGTGGCCTCATCTTCCTCAGCTTTGTAATCTTCATCCTCAGAATCTGAAGTTCTTTTCCTCCTTTGCCTAGTTGCTGCCTTAGGCAAATTGCTAGGAGTACTTCTGCTCCCTTCATCTGTAGTTGAGGGACTAGTGCCCTCACTCAAGTCTATCTGCTCTTCTGACCAGTTCTGGCTATCACTCTGATCTGACATACTGCAAAAGCTGACTGCTGACCCTATGAAGAGTTATAGCTGAGATAGAATAGATGAGCATCACAAAATGCAGAGATTTTTGCAAAAGAATGATTCAAAAGTTCAGTTTTAGTTTTCCACAGAAAGCATTTCGGATCAACCGATTTTCAAACTCGGTGATACCGAAGCAGTTTTGGGACCTAAACTGATGATCTCGGTTGGACTGAGTCACAATTCGGTGGCACCGAGACTGCTAGGGTTTCACAGAATCCTCAAATCGGTTGCACCGATTAGTAATTCTCGGTCAGACCGAGAGTCACTAGTGCAACGGCATAAGCCAAATCGGTGAGACCGAGTTTTTCAACTCGGTGGGTCCGAGATGGTTTCGGCGGAAACCTAACCCTAAAAATTTGAATCTCGTCTAATCTATGGATTTCTTTGGCTGGATAGAAGAGTTTCAATTGTGGCAAGATTGAATAAAAATACAATGTGCTTGGAATCAGACGTGGATAGCATAAAGATCAAGTCCATACCCTAACTTGGCGGTGGACTTGCTACGCGACAACGGCGGGGACGAAATCCATTGACGGTGCGGAGACCAGCGACAGGAGGCTGCTGGCGACGAGGAGACGATCCGGAGACCTCCGATGGCAGAGCGAGCTATTGCGCGGGCGAAGGGTTTTGGAGAAATTTCCAAAATTTTGCCCGTGGCTATATATAGCCCAACCCTGTCGGTGTGACCGAGTGGAACAACTCGGTGGCACCGAGATGCATAACTGTGTTCAGTTACAGCAAATCGGTGAGACCGAGAAGTTCAAATTGGTTGCACCGAGATTGAAAACTCATATCAACTTGGTGATCTTGGTAGGACCGAAATGGAGGAATCGGTCTGACCGAGAATCACAAAGAGGTTTTGGAAGTTTAAGTCTATGACGAATCGGGGACTCCGAGTGTTCCTCACACAGAGTGGTTCAAATCTGACTTGATCAAATTTTGTGATGTAGCATGAATAGAGTTTGAGATGAGAAAAGCATAGATAGCTAAAGAAGGTTCTTAGGCATTCTTGTCCATCCAATTGGCTAAAAGAAAAGAACCCAAACAATCAAAACAACAAGTGGATGCTCTTGAATGAGTAAAATATGCACCAACATGCTGACACAATAAGATGGCAAATGAAATATGTGGCAAAGCATGCACAAACAATTCTAGCATCTATCAAACAATTGGCGATGACTAGGTCATCTATATATGAGTATATTGACTTAGGAGTCAAATGAGAACATTTGATCATAGGTCATACTCATCGTTTAAGATCAAGTGCGGTGACCACTTTTACATAATGCATTGATGTGTGCACACCATTAGAGTTGCTTTGACTCAATTCTTAGAGTTAAGCTCCCCCTAGATGTGAGATTCCCCCTTAGAGGGATGAACTAACCTTGGGCTTTGTCGATGATGACTTCATGTAGGTGTTGAAGATGTGGATGCTCAAAGTTGGTGTAGATCATTTGGAGCAATCCTTTGGAGTGAGTTGCACTTTCAACTTACCTACATCGGTTAGTCCCACAAGGAACAAACAAGAATATCCATAGACATAGAGTGATGCACACAGAAGATGATGTCCATGAAATCATTAGGTTACCTTGTCCCTTGCCTTACCAACATGAGGGTTTGTGACTCCTTGAACTAGTGCAAGATGTGGAAGTTGATTGCACTTGTTCTTGCCAAAATGATATGAGTGAAGAATGTTGACGGAGTCACCCCCAAGAACTCTTTAGTTCTTCTTCTTCGGGATCCACATCATCTTGATGGGAATCCTTGGAGTTGTAGTTCTACTTGATGAAGTAGAACTTGACGTAGTCTTGGGGACCCACTTGAATGAGGCTTTAGGTGCTTCTTCAAATGCATCAATCTCTTCTTGAAGCTTGTCCTTGCCTTTGTTCTTGTGGTCTTGTGGTGGAAGATCATCTTGAGCTTGTGTTCCTTGAAGGAAGTAGGATCATACTTCTCTTGTTGAGGAACAAACTTCATCTTGGGGTATTGATCTTCTTCCCATTCAACTCCATTGGCATTGAACTTTCGTTCAAAACCAACACCTTGATTCTTCCAGTGCCTTCCTTGCTTGCGTACAATTTCCTCGAATTGCTTACTCCCGACAAGGCTCTTGTAAACACCTTTCTCTATAATTCCCTTCAATAAGCTATTTTCTTGCTCAAGTGTAACTTGGCTAAGAGAATCATTAGTGGAATCAAGAGAACTACTAGAAGCAACAATATTGGATTTGACATTATTATTGTTACTACTAGAGGAAGTATCTTTCTTGTACTTGTTACTAGACTTGACTTGAGGCATGTAAGTAGATAAGAGTAAACGCTTGGCAATGTAAGAAGAACTTTTCTTGCGGAGATCATCATTGATTGCTTTTAAGAACTCATGCTCTTGCTCAAGATTGAGCTTTTCAAAGCGTAACTTCTCATGAGCCCTTAATAGTTCTTTTTGATCTTCGTAGATAGTTTCATGAGCTAACTTAAGAGAGTTTAGTTCTTTAGTTAGACGCTCAATCTTCTCCTTATCATTGTCATTCGTTTTATCTTGATTAGCATGATTAATTGATGTTTCATCATAGTATTCATCACTAGAGTTGTCAACAAGTAAATCATCATCCACAAGCAAGTCATCTTCATCACTATTGAAATCAACATACTCAGGATGTGTTACCATTGGACCTTTGGACATGAAGCATCTTCCAACACCTTCATTTGGTGAGTCAAATAGGTCGTTGGAGTTGGTTGACACAAGTGCTAGACCGGCAACACCTTCATCTTGAGTATATTCGGAGTCAGAGTGATTGTCAGAGTAGGAGCCGGATACCCATTCACCAACATGAGCTTGATGTCTTCGTTTTGTGTAGCTCCTTGATGACTTGTCCTTCCTTTCCGAATCCTTGCTTCTCCGTGAGGGTCTTCGTTCATAACGATCATCTCTACTCCTCCTCTCTCTTGGTGGTGATTCTTCTCTTTTGATCCTTCTTCTTGGAGAATCTTCTCTTCTTTTGTAGAGTGTCGTACACTCATTGGAGTAGTGTCCGGGTCTCCCACAATTGTAGCAATTGCGCTCTCGACTAGAAGATCTTTTGTCATTGTAAGACCTTGACTTGGAGCTCCTTTATTTGCTTCTACTCTTGTAGAATTTGTTGAAGTTCTTCACCATTAAGCTCAATTCTTAATTGAAGGTTGGTTTCTCACTTGATGATGTGGGGGCTTCACTTGAGGCTTTGTAAGCACCACTTGACTTGTTGTGAAGTTCCTCCTTATCCTTGAGTGACATCTCATGAGCAACAATTCTTCCAATGACTTCTGTTGGCTTGAGATCTTTGTAGTTTGGCATCATTTGAATCAATGTGCACATGGTATCATACTTTCCATCCAATGCTCTTAGAATCTTCTTGATGATGAATTTGTCGGTCATCTCTTCACTCCCTAAGCCGGCAATCTCATTTGTGATAAGAGCAAGCCTAGAGTACATTTCAGCGACACCTTCACCATCCTTCATTTTGAACTTGTCAAGCAGACTTTGGAGCACATCCAACTTGGATTCCTTGACGAACTCGGTACCTTCATGCATATCAATCAAAGTATCCCAAATTTCCTTTGCATTCTCAAGACGACTTATTTTGTTGAATTCTTCGGGGCACAATCCGTTGAAGATGATATCACAAGCTTGAGCGTTGTATTGCAGCATCTTCAATTCTTCCCCATTAGCTTCACGGTTCGGTTCTCTCCCATCAAAGAATTCACCTTGCAAGCCAATACAAATAATTGCCCAAATGGCAGGGTTATGTCCAAGAATATGCATTTCCATCTTATGCTTCCAACTAGCAAAATTAGTACCATCAAAGTAAGGACCTCTACGGTGATAATTTCCCTCGCTAGACGCCATACTCTCCTAGGATGTGAAACCAAGGCTATGACCGCCAAAAGCTATGGAAATCAAAGCAAATGGAGACCAAAGCTCTGATACCACTTGTAGGACCTTGAAGTATGTCTAGAGGGGGGTGATTAGACTACTTGACCAATAAAAACTTAACCTTTTCCCAATTTTAGAGTTTGGCAGATTTTAGCTATTTTAGAACAAGTCCAGCAATCATCACACAATTCAAGCAAGCATGCAAAGAGTATATAGGCAGCGGAAATTAAAGCATGCAACTTGCAAGAAAGTAAAGGGAAGGGTTTGGAGGATTCAAACGCAATTGGAGACACAGATGTTTTTGGCGTGGTTCCGATAGGTGGTGCTATCGTACATCCACGTTGATGGAGACCTCAACCCACGAAGGGTAACGGCTGCGCGAGTCCACGGAGGGCTCCACCCACGAAGGGTCCATGAATAAGCAACCTTGTCTATCCCACCATGGCCGTCGCCCACGAAGGACTTGCCTCACTAGTGGTAGATCTTCACGAAGTAGGTGATCTCCTTGCCCTTACAAACTCCTTGGTTCAACTCCACAATCTTGTCGGAGGCTCCCAAGTGACACCTAGCCAATCTAGGAGACACCACTCTCCAAGAAGTAAAAAATGGTGCGTTGATGATGGACTCCTTGCTCTTGTGCTTCAAATGATAGTCTCCCCAACACTCAACTCTCTCTCATAGGTTTTGGATCTGGTGGAAAGAGGATTTGAGTGGAAAGCAACTTGGGGAAGGCTAGAGATCAAGATTCATATGGTAGGAATGGAATATCTTGGCCTCAACACATGAGTAGGTGGTTCTCTCTCAGAAATGGTAAGTTGGAAGTGTAGGTTCGTTCTGATGGCTCTCTCCACAAATGAAGAGGAGGTGGAGGGGTATATATAGCCTCCACACAAAATCTAACCGTTACACACAATTTACCGAACTTGGTGGGACCGAATTGTTAAACTCGGTCGGACCGATTTAGTAAACCTAGTGACCGTTAGTGATTTTCGGTGGGACTGACATGCATCTCGGTGAGACCGATTCGGTTACGGTTAGGGTATAACATAATCTCGGTAAGACCGATTACACAAACTCGGTGAGACCGATTTGGTAATAAGCTTTCCAGAGAGTTGGTCAGGTAAATTCGGTGGGACCGATTTGCTCTTTTTGGTGAGACCAAAATGTTACAAAAAGGAAACAGAGAGTTTACATTGCAATCTCGGTGGGACCGATCGCTCACTTCGGTTAGACCGAAACGTTACGAAGGGAAACAGAGAGATTACAACCCCATCTCGGTGAGACCGAGATCCCTATCGGTAAGACCGATTTGCTTAGGGTTTGTGGCAGTGGCCATGACTTTTGGAATCGGTGGCGCCGGATAGGAGGAATCGGTGTGACCGATTTTGGCTTTGGGTTTAGGACGTTTGTGGATGTGGGAAAGTAGTTGAGGGTTTTGGAGCATATCACTAAGCACATGAAGCAAGAGGCTCATTAAGCAACACCTCATCCCTCCTTGATAGTATTGGCTTTTCCTATAGACTCAATGTGATCTTGGATCACTAAAATGTAAAATGAAGAGTCTTGAGCTTTTGAGCATGAGCCAATCCTTTGTCCTTAGTATTTTGAGGGATCCACTTTCATCATCCATGCCATGCCATTCATTGAGCTTTCCTGAAATAATAGTCTTGGAATAGCATTAGCTCAATGAGCTATATGTTGTTATGAATTACCAAAACCACCTAGGGATACTTGCACTTTCAGATTTATCTTGTGTTATATTTCACCTAAAGCTTTCCCTAAGGAATGTTGCTATTGTGGTGCTTATCAATGATCCAATTTTGTTCTTCTCATCTCGGTGAAGAAGTTTTTCATCTTTTTGGTGCTCTCAATCAAATCAATGGTTTCCATTAGTGGCCGGTTGTGACCTCATAGTCTTGAGAAGTTTTCCATAAGCCCACTACAAATTTATTCGGTTCGTTGCTGGTTTTCCAACAACCCCATTGTAACCTGGGTGCTTTCCAAGCTCATTTGTGGCAGAAGTTGGCATTTTCTCCTACATTTTATTATTCCAATGATCTATCGTCCATTCTTTCTTCTGGAGGCATTGTGATGTTGCTCTCTTTACTCATCTTCTTGAATCGAGGATCATGTTCTTTTCATGCTTAACCATTTAACCGGAGTGTTGTGTCATCTCTTCAAGTTCTTTTCAACTTATCAAGTCTTGCATCTATTTTCAACCGGAGTGCTGTCCGAATTTGATCGTCCTTGTTCCTTGTTTATCTTGTTTCAACCAGAGTGGTTCCAATTCCTTCTTGTCCATTGTACTCGTCATTCATAGCTTTGCAACCTCCAAGGTTCACATGGGGTTCTTTGTTTCTATTTTCTACCGCAGTGCTCTCGATTGTGTTCAACTCAGTTGTGTTCTTTCTTTCAACTTTTCAACCTCTCAAGGTTCTTTGGTTTCACTCTTTTCTCGAAGAAGCAACTTAGTTTTACCTCTTCTCTTCCACTTCCGTTTCTCTCCGGTGCCATCCTAGATCTCGGGACGAGATCCTCTTGTAGTGGTGGAGTGTTGTAACGCCCCAAGACTGATGCTCCAGACGCCTTTCATGTTTTTCGTTATCGTCGTGTGTATTCATTTGCATGTCATCATCCGCATTGCATCGGCACTCGTTGCCGTCATTGTTTTTTTTAACTTGCATCCGCTCATAGTTGCCGCGTCCCCCCTTGCTTTTGTTGACCGTTCCGAGACCAACCTTGTTTTTCGTTTTCCCTCTTGCCTAAACCGGAGTCTCTTTGCACAGCGCATCGACCGCTCGCCCGTGTCCGAAACTCCCCGTGACCCAACCCGGACTATCGTTACCATTGGGTCCGGATCATCTCCAAACATCTATAAAATATCTGCGTTTCTCCATTGGACTCCCCTAACCTTCTATTCTTGACCGTCCAATTTAATCGGAGGGTCCAAATCTACCCTAAACCCCCCTTTCCCTATATATAGACCAACTTCATACCTAATCTAGCCTAACCCTAAAATCTAGGAAGTCTGTCCCCGCCGCTGCCGTCGCACTCAAATCCCACATCGGGATCCCTCCCAATCCAAACCCACCAATCACCACCTCCTCCCCTCGATCCACCCCGACCACCACACCACCAGGCCACTTCCCCGTGCCCGGATGCTCCACCGCCGCCTTGCTCTGTCCTCTCCGTCCTCCCGACGTTGAGCTGCACCAGCAACCCCGAGCATCCTACTCCTCCCGTGGCGCCCGTCCTTCTGTCCCCGAGCAAACCGTAGCTCATCATAGCCAGCAGATGAGTTCAACGCCTCCCCTTCCTTTCCTTCTACCTCTGCCGTCCTCGTTCTCTCAACTCGCTCTCTCTGCTTGTCAACAGGAGCTCCGCCATGGCCACCGAGGGCCTTCTCTTGCCTCGATCCATCAAGCCCGCCGCCGGGAACGACCTCCACCGCCCAGGGCCCCGGCGACCTCACCGTCCTGGCCTCCTCCGCCGTGCCCGCTGCTGCAAGTCCGTCGCCACGCCGCATCTCCTCTGCAATGAGCGCCAGCTGTAACCGCTGCAACCACCCCACGCCGTTGACTGCATCGCCCCGAACTGGCCTCCTCTTCGCCGTTTCCCGCTCCTCCGGCCACCTCCCGTTTCCCCGTCCCTGGCACCGTCTGCAGCTGTGCCAAGTCCACCGCCGCACCATCTTCCAGCCATCGGGCGCCTGGATCCCTGCTTGGCCTGCTCGTTCTCTGGATGCGGGAGACGCAACGCCAGCGCCTCGTCGCCGGGAGCTCGTCCCCAAGTCCCAGTCCAAGCGCCCATGCCTCCTGGCGCCAAGCGTCGCTGCCTTTGGATGCCCCTGCGGCGTCGACCTGCTGCCCCAGCGCCCTGCTCGGCTCCTTTGCTTTGTTCGAGCAGGGAGGATGACGCATCTCTCCTTGCTGCGTTGACCGCGCCTTCCTCGCCTACGTGGATCGCAACCACGACGCCCAAGCCAGCCTCTGCTACAAGCCGCTCCACGGGCCAAATGCCTCGAAAGCCCAATGTGAGCAGCTCCCTAGTCCGCCCAGATTCAGCCCGCCTATGTTTATTTCGTGCCCTGTGAATTTGTCTAATTATCCAGAGTTGGCAGAATTGCAGCAAAACCCTCTAACTTCATGCACATAATTACTCATGAACTATGCATCATATGTAAATGTTTTATATTTGAAAAATGCTTAGTTTTTCATCTAGTTTCATAATATGCTGCTTTCATCCATGTTTAAAATGTTTAAAATGTTGTTTGTTTAAATTTGCATAATTGCCATGCTAAAATGTTTTATTTCATAACTAAATAACGGTAGCTCGGAATTTAATAAACTTTATATGTAAATGGGGTAGGAAAATGCATAGATTAATGTAGTTCCCTTTGTTTTATTGTTTAACAATAATAATATATGGTTTTCGGCAGAACAGTACCAAACTCAAACTATGCACACGGGGATTTTCCAAAATTGTTGTTTGTTGTTTCCGGCCTCATTTGAAATTACCTAGATAGGTAGTTTTGTTATGCTTCAACCCTTGCCATGTTTAATAACATTTAATATTGTTGGGTACAATACCGAGAGAGAACTAAATAATTGATGTGGTGTTTCGTCAATATGCAACTCGTTGCATATTGAGCTCCACTTAATTTGTAGTGTTGTTTGTTGCACTTTGCCATGCCATGCTCTTTAAACCGGACATGCATCATACTTGGTTGTGCATCATGCCATGTTTATGCTTGTGTGTTTATCATGTTTTTTTTCAGTTATGCTCCTTCTCGTTAGTTCCTGTTTCGTTGCGATCGTGAGGATTCATTCGTCTACGCTTGGTTCGTCTTCGTGGCTTCATCTTCTTCATGGACTCGTTCTTCTTCCTAGTGGGATTTCAGGCAAGATGACCGTCACCCTGGTTCTCACTACTATCATTGCTATGCTAGTTGCTTCGTTCTATCGCTTTGCCGCGGTACCTATCTCTTGTTGATCAAGCCTCCCAAATTGACATGTCAGCCTTTAACCTTTTCACCCTTCCTAGCAAACCATTGCTTGGCTATGTTACCGCTTTGTGCAGCCCCTCTTATAGCGTTGTTCGTTGCAGGTGAAGTTGAAGATTGCTCCATGATGGACATGATTATGTTGGGATATCACAATATCTCTTATTTAATTAATGCATTTATATACTTGGTAAAGGGTGGAAGACTCATCCTTATGCCTGGTGTTTTGTTCCACTCTTGCCGCCCTAGTTTCCGTCATATCGGTGTTATGTTCCTTGATTTTGCGTTCCTTACGTGGTTGGGTGATTTATGGGACCCCCTTGATAGTTCGCTTTGAATAAAACTCCTCCAGCAAGGCCCAACCTTGGTTTTACCATTTGCCTACCTAAGCCTTTTTCCCTTGAGTTTCCGGAGCCCGAGGGTCATCTTTATTTAACCCCCCCCCCCCCGGGCCAGTGCTCCTTCGAGTGTTGGTACGAACCGAGCAGCCTGCGGGGCCACCTCGGGGAAACTTGAGGGCTGGTTTTACTCGTAGCTTGACTTATCCGGTGTGCCCTGAGAACGAGGTACGTGCGACTCCTATCGGGATTTGTCGGCACATTGGGCGGCTTTGCTGGTCTTGTTTTACCATTGTCGAAATGTCTTGTAAACCGGGATTCTGAGACTGATCGGGTCTTCCTGGGAGAAGGTATACCCTTCGTTGACCGTGAGAGCTTGTGATGGGCTAAGTTGGGACACCCCTGCAGGGTATTATCTTTCGAAAGTCGTGCCCGCGGTTATGTGGCAGATGGGAATTTATTAATGTACGGTTGTAGATAACTTGACACCAGACTCGAATTAAAATGCATCAACCGCGTGTGTAGCCGTGATGGTCTCTTTTCGGCGGAGTCCGGGAAGTGAACACGGTTTTGGGTTATGTTTGACGTAAGTAGGAGTTCAAGATCACCTCTTGATCATTGCTAGCTTCACGACCGTTCCGTTGCTTCTCTTCTCGCTCTTATTTGCGTATGGTAGCCACGATATGATGCTTAGTCGCTGCTGCAACCT
Organism: Triticum aestivum; assembly: GCF_018294505.1. Taxonomy (NCBI): domain Eukaryota; kingdom Viridiplantae; phylum Streptophyta; class Magnoliopsida; order Poales; family Poaceae; genus Triticum; species Triticum aestivum. Next base: position 364,039,514 of record NC_057810.1, read on the forward strand.
CACCACTTTACCCCTTCCTTACCCATTAAGCTTGGCTAGTCTTGATACCCATGGTAATGGGATTGTTGAGTCCTCGTGGCTCACAGGTTACTGCAACAACAGTTGCAGGTACAGGTTTTGCGATGATCATGACACGAGAGCGATGTTTGCTTGTTTGGAGTTCTTCTTCTGCTTCTTCTTCGATCATGGGATAGGTTCCAGGTAGGCAGCCTGGGCTAGCAGGATGGATGTCGTTTGAGTTTCTGTTTGAGTTTCATCCGTAGTCGGATGGTTCTCTTATGTAAGATGATGTTGTATTCGTGTGGCATTGTATGTCTTTTGTATGTATCCCCAACTATTATGTAATGGTATGATGTAATGATATCCACCTTGCAAAAGCGTCTCCGATATGCGCTTCTATCCTTGGCGGGACCTTCGAATTCCTTTAGGATAGCGTCACATATTGGGCGTGATAGCAACGTTCCCCTCCCCCTCACCGAACCACGAAGGGGCCGATGGCCCCATAGGTGATCATGCTTTGCCACAACAACTTCCCCTAATATTTCCCATCTATCCGGAGATCCTTCTGATGATCCATCACATGCCGATAGACCCATGGTGCAAGAACAAAATACTAGACAACATTTCCCTTGCTCTAGTGTCCCCTCCTTGCCATGACCGTGTTGGATTCATGCCTGTGAGCGCGCTCTATGCACTGCAGCCGCGGTCTGTGCGTGAGGTCTCATTACTCTCTGGTCCCCTTCACATTACTCTCTGGTCCCCTCCCCTCCTCTCTGTGCCGACCTGACTCCTCCTCCCCTCACATTACTCTCTGGTCCCCTTCCCCCTCCAGAAACTCCCTTGCCGGTGCTAGACGTCGCGTGCCCACGGGCGCACAGTGCCCCAACCGGCTCTGTCCGTGCTCCGTCTTCTCATTCCTCGCCCCTTGGCTCTACCTACTAATCTAGGGGACCTCCTTTGTCCCTCTCCCGTTGCCTCAACCTCAACCCTCCCGTCCGCACGCGCGTCTGCGACGGTGTTAGGCGTGGCACCTCCTACTCCGGCTATATAAGGCCACCCTGACCTCGCCTCTCTTCATCAGCTTCCTCTCCTACCTCCTAGAGCCCTCCCTAGCATCTCAATTGAGCCCCAACGCTCTTCTTCCTCCTCTCCAGCCAGGAGCACCGCTGTTCGGCCTCCACCTCGGCCAGCCCCTACGGTCCCCGTCCACCCAAGTGGCCACCACCATCCACCTTCTAGAGCTCCTGTGACCGTGCCCAACCCCTCCGGTGCCTGAGGACGGAATCATCGAGTTTGCTGGCGCCCGAAGCATGCTGCCGCCAGAAACAAAGCGGCTGACACCATCCGGCCACCTCCCGACGTGCTATGGGTACGGGCATGGTCACCGACGTCCGCCCGATCCATCCCCGCCATCGCCCAGCTCCGCCGGGGTCTCTACACTGGCGAACGGTCACCGGTGAGCTCATCGTCCTCTGTTCCCCCCTCTCTCTCTCTCTCTCTTTAAAACTGACAGGCCGGCCCCACCTGTCAGCCTCTCACTCCCCCTCCGAATCGTTTTCGAGTGAAAGCATAAACCCAGTTTACGCTTTCGACGTCACCCCAGAGGTTTTCTGGAAAATCAATTAAATCCATTTTTAATCCAGATTTGACCAAACTTTGACCGTGAATAACTCCTAAACTACAAGCTGGTTCTTTTTGCATTATTTTTTCTTTTGAACTCCTCTATTTTCTGGTAGAAGTTGACATTTTGATCTGCTGTCTAGATTTTCTGGACAGTAGAATATGCATTATGTGATATATACAAAAGCTTTCAAAAATACTTTCCAGAGTGATTTGAGTTGTTTGGTGAAGACCAAAAGCTTTCCATCATTTTCTTGGAGCAAGGCAAGCCACACCCTCCATTTGCATGATTGCAATGCAATGCCATGGTTTAATTAATTAATTTTCTTAAAATTTGCATAGGTTAAAAATGATTTATTCATGGCATTTCTTGGAGTAATATTTGGTCTTGCTACTGCCATAATATTGCTTGGATTTCTAGGACTAATGCTTTGCATATTGAGGATTTCATGTTACCATTAGATTATTAGTAGCTATTATTATTTTCACCATGACCATATCATATATTATGCTTGGAGTATTATTTGGATTTGATGCTATCAGTTTGATCTATGGTTAACATATTGATATTGCTTTTGGATTAGTAGTATCATTTGCTTTGGATTCAACATGACCTTATCTAATGTTTTACCTATAGAGTTATAATGATGCCATGGCTATATTACTTGGTGGATATTGCTATCACTTGGGTTACAGGTTGATATATGATATTGGAGTAATAGTGATAGCAGATATATCTTGGGGACAACTTCCATAATTTCGTTTGTCAGGTGCCACCGAATTGAGCTTTTCCTGTGCAACCACATTTGCATGTATGTGAAGGCCCTAATGAGGTCTATTGTCATGCCTCTCGCCGGTTCCTCCAATTAGGGAAGGTTATGTGCTCGCGCTACCCTGATCAAGTAGGCGGCCATTGTCGGATTTAGGGCTCCGCAGACCCAAGAAAGGTTCGAACTCTGGGGCGTGTGTGAAGAACTCAACCTATCTAGCCTACCAGCTCGTCGCCCCATAGCCTAGCCTAATTCGTGTGAGCAAGGAAGAAGATGAACATGGCAGTTTACCCAGGTTCGGGAAACCTTGCGGTTTAAGATCCTACTCCTGCTTTGTGGTGGATTAGCCTCACGAGGGGCTGAGGATGAATTGGTACAAGGTATGAACAACCTCGCGGGGTTCAGGGGTGAGGAAATAAGTCGACCCCCTCTTCATCTGCAAAGCTTCTGGTCGTGACGCAGCGGTGGGCTCGGCGATCCGTCCTGCCATGCTGGTGGTCTTGGTCTCGTTGCACCGAAATGGAACCTTTGCCAGATTCCTCGGGAAGCCACACTTGTCCTTGCCTCCTTTGCACCAAAGAGGAAAATGACCCTTCTGCACCCATTGGCACCCGCCTGCCTTGGTCATCATGGCTTGCGTCATCGTAGCCTCATGAGCTGGTTACCTGCATAGAAATCTCCGGTCCTCGGGAGGCCGCTCCCTTGGGAGGTCTTGGTGTCATTCGCCTTGCGAGGCTTGGCCCCTTGCGACGGTCTTGCCTTGATGGTCTTGGAGGTGGGCTGTACCAGGCCGTCGAAGGAGCCACGCCATGGGCTGCAGGCAGGCAAGTCTTGGTGCCCTGGTTCCTAGAACGCTGACAGTAGCCCTCGAGCCCAAGGCACGCTCGAGCTTGGCTTTGAGGCGAAGCCAAAGGGAAAGGGCGAAGCGCCGCGGGCCCCAATCGCCTGCGGGCCAGGCCGACGCGCGGTGCTTGATGAGATGTGGGTGTCTTCACTTCCCCATGTCGCCTCGGCAACTGCTCGACTTGACAAAAGACTGGCGCATGCAGCGGGGCCATCATTGCCTAGAACGTGAGAGGCCACCAGTCAGCCTTCCTTCGCCTATAAATGGGGAAGGGGCAGAGCCCCCAGCCCATCTTGACCTTCTTGCTACTCGCCCCTTCTTCGTCACCGCCGTCCTGCCATCTTGCTGAAGCATCCATGGCGCCGGTGAGGAGTTTTTCGACCGAGGAGAAGGGCAAGGCTGCATGGGTGGAACCAGAGCTGCTTAGCCTGCAGCTTTCCAAACCTGGTGCGAATGTGCCCCGCTGGGTTTCCCCGTCAGCGTGAATGTTCGCGCACAGGTGCCCGCTCGCGAGAGCAGCCACGAAAGTCACGGAGGACGAAGCTGGGAAGCAGGACAAGAGATAGCTGCGCGACCAACTTGACTACAGGCCCATGCCAGTGGCACGCCCCGTGAGTTTGTGGTGTGGGCGGCCATGCCGCCGTGCACTTCGATTCGACTCCCGAGGTCCCTAGGGGGGGAGATGCCATCGAGGGGGCCTGTCGAGTTGTGGCTGCAGCACGACAGCTGTTGCAGCCAAGCTTCATAGGCGGAGGTCGAGGTCGTTGTCCCTGGCAAAGTCATCATGACCCGGGGATGGGGGGCGATCGCCCGCGCCTGGAACTCGGAGAGGAGGCACGTCCTCCACTTTAAGTATGACTCGGCGTTGACGCTCGTCTTCAAGGTCTTTAGGGAAGATGACAAACGTCTGGAGTGCTAACCCAGGGGAGGCGATCGGGGCGGCGAGCCCCCTGCTGGCCGGCAAGTCGGCGAGGCCCCTAGCGGTGAACTTGGCCTTGGCCTTGTTTGTGATTCCTCTAGCAGCAACGGTGCTTCCTCCGGACCAAGCTCGAGTGATGACGACTACTATGAACCTCCACGTTGCCGCGCCGGAGCTTAGGTGAAGAATGGCGCCAGCCAGGCGTCACGGTGCTGTGGCAACGCTGCCGGGGCCGCGGTTCTCAGGAGGTCTTTTCCTTTTGTTTCATTCTTGCGCAGAAAATCTTGAAGGGCCCCGAGGGGGTGTGTAAAGATCGTGACGCCTGCGCCTTAATGTTAGCGTTCCCAACTTGTGTCGTGTTTGTGTGTCGCACTTGGGCATGGTCCCCCTTTTATTCTCGTGGTAGCTTAGTGCTCTACACCGATAGGACCTAGTCCCCAGGCAAGCTTCGGTCATCGCTGGTATGCCAGGTCACGATGCCGTGGACAAGGCTAGGAGGTGAGTGGCCCGAGGTCCGGTAAGATCCCCCGAGGCGCGATGCTCGGGAGGTCCCCTTTGGCGTGCAAGCAACTCCCAAAGGACTAAGAGGGAATTTCCTGGCTGGAGCAAAATCGCTAGAAACAAAACGTCGACTATGAGGTTCATGCTTGGACGTGCGAGGCGACTTATCTCGGCCAGCTTGCAGACTGCGGTGGTTTCTCGCTGCGAGAGCGAGCTTCTTGTCCGGTGTTGGGCCGCGCCTCTCCCTTGGTGGCACCCCTCCGCGGGGCTCCGTGACTCCATCTCTCCCACTCATCATGGTGGTCTATGTCCTCGAGACCCGGCTCTCGGGCGAGGCTCGGCCGCCGCTAGTATGCCAGGTCGCGATGCCGTGGTCAAGGCCAGGGTGTGAGGGCTTGAGAGCCGGTGGGATCCCTTGAGTCGTGGTGCTTAAGGGCCACCCCTTTAACGTGCACGCGATTTGCGTGAAGAAGTGGATTGCAGTACGTAGTGTTGCATCCTTCTGAGGTAGTGAGGTGTTGGAGAAGCCGCTCAAGGTCCTGCCTCTGGAGGTTCCTGTGAGTTAGTGAAGAAACACAAAGGGTAGCCGCACTTGCTATTCTACCCATGATCTTTCCGCGAGAAGGCGCAGACACTAAGGACCTGGTGAGGTGACGTGCGCGGGGTCGGTTGCGAGCTAGAGGTCGGTCTCTTAGGTTTATCAGCACCGCAGGGACGGACCCAAGCATAGAGCCATGCCGGCAACCCCCTCGCGGGACTAGTAAGAGGTGGGTTAGCAATGCGTGGGGATCGCAAAGGTAACTCCAGAGATGACGGGTCGTCAGGCATAATGTTAACAACCATAATGACTTTATCATGCATAACTGGTCCATAGTACATGAATCAAACTGATGTAGCTGTGATGGCGAGCCCCAACAGCCTGAGGGTTATGTAGCTCGAGGGGCGCCCTCAGTTGAACAAACCAAAAAGTCACCTAGCACCATCGTTGTAGAAGCGTCGGAGTAGCTGAAGATGCGTCCTGCAGAGATCGCTCCTCATGAGGCTCCTGTGGCCTAGGGGGGCACTGTAGGTCAGGGGGGCTCGCGAGGGTCCGACACCTCCTCCATTAAGACAGCCTGGCGCCTGGCCTCGTGAGCCGCTAAGGCACCCTGCATGAAGCGCTAGTACAAGGCGGCCACATCCAGCAGGCTAAAGGGCATGCGGATGTAGCTGCAGGGGTAGCCCCCACTTCGGATGACGCGGGACGGCCAAAAGAGGTCCTGCGAGGTAGCCCTGTTGAGACATGAGATGCTGACGCAAACACGCAGCCCGCCACCCATATCACTCGGTGGTGCGGGGCGATGTTCGCCACACATGGCTAGCGCCTCCTAAAGCTCTTCGATTGCCTTGGTGATGAACTCTTGTGCGCCTGGCGCCTGGCGCCTTGCTCACGGAGGCCCGAAAGCCTCCCTTGTCACGCTGGTCAGGTGAGAGGCCCTCCAGATGAGATCCTCCGAGCCCGTCCTGAGGGGGGTGCCAGGCACGCCTCCCTATATGAGAGGGAATGGCGCCCCAGCAGAGGGCGGGGGGCCTGAGGTACGATCGTCAGGCGCCCCAGCCTCCTGACGGCCCTTGGGGAGGAGCTTCTTCTTCTTCTTGGGGATGACCTCAGGAGGCAGGACGGCACCCTCACCATCAGAGTTCACGACCATCGCAGCCTGGTAGGCACGCTCGAGGGAGCACAATGCATCCTTCTCATCGCAAGCGACCGTGATGATATCGCCACTCCTTGGCATCTTGAGGACATTGTAGCCATGGTGAGTTGCTGCCATGAACTTGGTGAGGGCCGGATACCCGAGGATGGCATTGTATGGGAGGCGATGTGGGTGACATCGAAGTTGATGAGCTCAGTGTGGTAGTTGTCGTGCTTGCCGAAGGTGACTGGGAGGCACACCTGCCCCAGGGGAACAGTGGAGCCATCGGTGACTCCAGAGAGAGGCTTAGTGGGCAGAAGCTGGTCATAGGGCACTTGGAGCATTTCAAACGTCTCGACGGAGAGAATGTTGAGCCTTGCGCCAGCATTGATGAGGGTCTTGGTGATGAGGATATTGCTTATGGTTGGCGTGCAGAGCATCAGGAGCGTGACAGCGGCGGCTGAGAACTTGAGTTGGTCCATGGAGTCAAAGGTGATGGCGTGCTTGGACCACCCGAGGGGACGCGACGCCTTAGGCTTGAGGAGGGCCGCATTCACCTCACAAGCGAACTTCTTGAAGATGCGATGAGAGGCGGGATCATGAGCACCACCTAGGATGCAGGCGATCGCGCAAGGCTCTTGGAAGCCCCTAGCCCCATCATCTTGCCGGTTGTCGTCGTTTCTCCTTGGTGGCGGCGGCAGCGGAGGGAGGCCAGCATTGCCTTGAGGATGGTCCTCACGAGGCTGGTCCCGCCAAGGGCCGTCACGAGGCTGGCCTTGCCAGCGGTCCTCACGGGGTTGATCGCGCCAGTCCTGGCGGGGATTTAGGTTGTCCCAGCGGACTCCACCACAGCCTCCTTCACGGCCGTAGCCGCAGCCGCTGCGCCCGGGTGGGCAGCCAAGGCGCCCGTCTCGGATTGGCCTGAGCTCCTAGCAGTTATTAGTGTTGTCGCTGTGGACGTTGTGGAAGACGCAGAATGGGAGGTTGCTTGTGGGGGGTTCGTCGTGGTCACGACCACGCTTCATCTCAGGCTCGGCCACAAGCACAACAAGGCCCTTGCACTTTGCCTCCTTAGCCTTGGCCTTCTTATCTTCAAGACCGGCCTTCGAAAGCTCTAGGAGGGGGAGGTGACCTTCCTCTGCCCATGCGCATCAGCTCGCCTTGTTGAATATCTCCAGGGCCGAACACAAGTCATCATGGATGGCGAGCTTCTCCTTCAGCTTGACATCCCAGACGCCATCAGAGAACGCTGAAATGATGGCCTCGTTCAACACCTTTGGGATCTTGAGGCGCACGTTCGTGAACCGCTATATGTACAAGGTCTCGCCCGACTACTACTTCACGCGCCGCAAGTCACCTACTATAGGAGCGCGGTCACGAGTACCATGGAAGTTGGCGATGAAGCGCTCGCGAAGCTCATCCTAGGAGGAGATCGACCACAACGGGAGGTTTAGGAGCCAAGAACGCACGCCGTCCTTGAGGGCCATGGGGAACCAGTTCACCATGTCCTTGTCGTTGCCATTCGCTGGTTTGATGCTCAACTCGTAGAGCTGGAAAAATTCCGCGTGGTGATACATCTCCAACGTATCTATAATTTTTGATTGTTCCATGCTATTATATTACCCCTTTTGGATGTTTATGGGCTTTATTTTACACATTTATATCATTTTTTGGACTAACCTACTAACCGGAGGCCCATCCCATATTGCTGTTTTTTTGCCTATTTCAGTATTTCAAAGAAAAGGAATATCAAATGGAGTCCAAACGGAATGAAACCTTCGGGAGCGTGATTTTTGGAACAAACGTGATCCAGAGAGCTTGGAGTGCAAGTCAAGAAGCTTCCGAGGGCCCCACGAGATAGGGGGCCACGCCCCCCTGTAGGGCGCGCCCCCCTGTCTCATGGGTCCCTCGGGCGGCCACCGACGTACTTCTTCCTCCTATATATACCTACGTACCCTGAAAACATCCAGGGGCACCACGAAACACAATTTCCACCGCCATAACCTTCTGTATCCGCGAGATCTCATCTTGGAGCCTTCGCCGGCACTCTGCCGGTGGGGGAATCAACCACGGAGGGCCTCTACATCAACATCCTTGCCCCTCGGATGATTTGTGAGTAGTTTACCATAGACCTACGGGTCCATAGTTATTACCTAGATGGCTTCTTCTCTCTTTTTGGATCTCAATACAATGTTCTCCCCCTCTCTTGTGGAGATCTATTCGATGTAAACTCTTTTTGCGGTGTGTTGGTCGAGATCGGATGAATTGTGGGTTTATGATCAAGTTTATCTATGAATAATATTTGAATCTTCTCTGAATTCTTTTATGTATGATTGAGTTATCTTTGCAAGTCTCTTTGAATTATCAGTTTGGTTTGTCCTACTAGATTGGTCTTTCTTGCCATAGGAGAAGCGCTTAGCTTTGGGTTCAATCTTGCGGTGTCCTTACCAAGTGACAAAAAGGGTTGAGGCATGTATTGTATTGTTGCCATCGAGGATAACAAGATGGGGTTTATATCATATTGCATGAGTTTATCCCTCTACATCATGTCATCTTGCTTAATGTGTTACTCTATTCTTATGAACTTAATACTCTAGATGCAGGCAGGAGTCGGTCGATGTGTGGAGTAATAGTAGTAGATCGAGGCAGGAGTCGGTCTACTTGTTATGGACGTGATGCCTATATACATGATCATGCCTAGATAATCTCATAACTATGCGCTTTTCTATCAATTGCTTGACAGTAATTTGTTCACCCACCGTAATAGTTATGCTATCTTGAGAGAAGCCACAAGTGAAACCTATGGCCCCCGGGTCTATCTCTTATCATATTTGCTTTAAATCTACCTTTATTTGCATCTTTACTTTTTGCATCTATATTATAAAAAACCAAATATATATTTATCTTATCATACTATCTTTATTAGATCTCACTTTCGCAAGTGGCCGTGAAGGGATTGACAACCCCTTTATTGCGTTGGTTGCGAGTTCTCAGTTTGTTTGTGTAGGTGCGTGGGACTTTTGAGGAGCCTCCTACTGGATTGATACCTTGGTTCTCAAAACTGAGGGAAATACTTACGCTACACTTGCTGCATCACCCTCTCCTCTTCGAGGAAAACCAACACAAGCTCAAGACGTAGCAAGAAGGATTTCTGGCGCCGTTGCCGGGGACGTCTTCGCTCAAGTCAAGACATACCAAGTACCCATCACAAACCCATCTCCCTCGCATTTACATCATTTGCCATTTGCCTCTCGTTTTCCTCTCCCCCACTTCACCCTTGCCGTTTTATTCGCCCTCTCTTTCCCAATCTCCTCCTCTCCTTTTCGCTTGCCTTTTTCTGTTTGCTTGTGTGTTGGATTACTTGTTGCCATGGCGCAAGATAATACCAAATTGTGTGATTTCTCGAATACCAATAATAATGATTTCCTTAGTACTCCGATTGCTCCTCTTAATGATGTTGACTCTTGTGAAATCAATACCGCTTTGCTGAATCTTGTTATGAAAGATCAATTCACCGGCCTTCCTAGTGAAGATGCCGCTACTCATCTAAACAATTTTGTTGATTTGTGTGATATGCAAAAGAAGAAAGATATGAATAACAATATTGTCAAATTGAAGTTATTTCCGTTTTCACTTAGAGACCGTGCTAAAGTTTGGTTTTCGTCTTTGCCTAAAATAGCATTGATTCTTGGAACAAGTGCAAAGATGCTTTTATCTCTAAGTATTTTCCTCCCGCTAAGATCATCACTCTTAGGAATGATATTATGAATCTGAAACAACTTGATCATGAGCATGTTGCCCAATCTTGGGAAAGAATGAAATTGATGCTTCGCAATTTCCCTACTCATGGTTTGAATTTATGGATGATCATACAAAATTTTTATGCCGGTTTGAACTTTCCTTCTAGAAATCTCTTAGATTCGGCCGCGGGAGGCAAGTTTATGGAAATTACGTTAGGAGATGCTACAAAATTGCTTGATAATATTATGGCTAATTATTCTCAATGGCACACCGAAAGATCTTCTAGTAAAAAAGAGCATGCTATAGAAGAAATCAATATTTTGAGTGAAAAAATGGATGAACTTATGAAGATGTTTTCTACTAAAAATACTCCTCTTGATCCCAATGATATGCCTTTGTCTTCTTTGATTGATAATAATAATGAATCTTTGGGTGTGAATTTTGTTGGTAGGAATAGTTTTGGAAACAATGCTTATAGAGGAAATTTTAATGCTAGACCGTTCCCTAGTAATCCCTCTAATAATTATGGAAATTCCTACAATAATTCTTATGGTAATTTTAATAAGATGCCCTCTGATTTTGAGAATAGTGTGAAAGAATTTATGATTTCTCAAAAGAATTTTAATGCTTTGCTTGAAGAAAAATTTCTCAAAGTCGATGATTTGGCTAGGAACGTTGATAGACTTTCGCTTGATGTTGATTCTCTTAAAATTAGATCTTCTCCTCCTAAGCATGATATCAGTGAGTCTCTCAAAGTAGTGAGAATTTCCATTGACAAGTGCAAGGAAAGAACCGCTAGATTGCGTGCTAAAAAAGAAAGCTTTATAAAAGCATGTTCTTCTAGTTTCCGTGAAAATAATGATGAGGATCTCAAAGTTATTGATGCGTCTCCGATTAGATCTATGTTTTGCAATCTGAATTTTGATGATTATGGGACTGATGATGAATCAACTTTGCCTAGAAGGCGTCCCAAGAACTCGGAGTCTTTAGATCTTAATGTTAAATTTGGTAAAAGTGACATTGGAGAATCCTCAACTTCTAATAATATTGAACCTTCTATCTCAGATTTCAAGGAATTTTATTATGATAATTGCTCTTTAAAAGGTTGTATTTCCTTGTTGCAATCCGTTGTTAATTCTCCTCATGCTTATAGTCAAAAGAAAGCTTTTACCAAACATATTGTTGATGCCTTGATGCAATCTTATGATGAAAAACTTAATTTGTAAGTTTCTATACCTAGAAAACTTAATGATGAGTGGGAACCTACTATAAGATTAGAATTAAAGATTATGAGTGTTTTGCTTTGTGTGATTTGGGTGCTAGTGTTTCCACGATTCCGAAAACTTTATGTGATATTCTAGGTTTACATGATCTTGATGATTGCTCTTTAAATTTGCACCTTGCGGATTCCACCATTAAAAAGCCTATGGGAAGAATCAATGATGTTCTTATTGTTGCAAATAGAAATTTGGTGCCCGTAGATTTTATCGTTCTTGATATAGATTGCAATCTTTCTTGCCCTATTATTCTTGGTAGACCTTTCCTTAGAACGATTGGTGCGATTATTGATATGAAGGAAGGGAACATTAGATTCCAATTTCCCTTAAAGAACACTTTCCAAGAAAGAAATTCAAATTACCTTATGAATCTATCGTGCGTGCTACTTATGAATTTAGTGCCAAAGATGGCGCTTGTTAGATCTATTTTTGCTTTTTATGCCTAGCTAGGGGCGTTAAAAGATAGCGCTAGTTGGGAGGCAACCCAATTTTGTTTATGGTTTTTGTTTTTGCTCCTGTTTAGTAATAAATCTTGCATCTACCTTCTGTTTAGATGTGTTTTTATCTTTTAATTAGTGTTTGTGCCAAGTAGAACCTATAGGATAACCTACGATGATAGTTGACTTGATTCTGCTGAAAAACAGAAACTTTGCACGAATGAATATAATTTTGTTAAATCACAGGAATGGGCTTTTGCGTTTATTCTTTTTGCTGCTGTTCAATAAACAAAATTTCCAGGACTTCCTATTTTGGTAGGATTTTTAGAGTTCCAGATATTTGCGTTAGTTACAGATTTCTACAGACTGTTCTGTTTTTGACAGATTCCGTTTTTCGTTTGTTGTTTGCTTATTTCAATGCATATTTGGCTAGTAATTCAGTCTATGAACCATAAGGAACTTGGAATACAGTTGGTTTAACACCAAAATAAATAAAGAATGAGTTCATTGCAGTACCTTATGTGGTGGTTTTGTCTTCTTTCACTAACGGAGCTTATAAGATTTCATGTTGAGTTTTGTGTTGTGAAGTTTTCAAGTTTTGGGTAAAGCTTTTATGGACTATGGAATGAGGAGTGGTAAGAGCCTAAGATTGGGGATGCCCAACGCACCCCAAGATATTCAAAAATAGCCAAAAGCCTAAGCTTGGGGAAATCCGCGGGAAGGCATCCCCTCTTTCGTCTTCGTTCATTGGTAACTTTACTTGGAGCTATATTTTTATTCGCTACATGATATGTGTTTTTCTTGGAGCGTCTTGTATTATATTAGTCTTTGCTTTCTAGTTTACCACAATCATCCTTGCTGTACACAACTTTTTGTAGAAGTCTATTTGATTAGAATTTGTTAGAATACTCTATGTGCTTCACTTATATCTTTTGAGCTTGATAGTTTTTGCTCTAGTGCTTCACTTATATCTTTTAGAGCACGGTGGTGTCTTAATTTTGAAGAAATTGTTAGTCTCTCATGATTCACTTATATCATTTTGAGAGTGTTTTAGCACAGCATGGTATTTTCTATGGTCATAAAGTTGGTCCTAGAATAATGAGCATCCAAGTTGGGTATAATAAAAACTATCATAGAAAGTGAATTGGATGCTATGATCAATTTGATACTTGATAATTGTTTTGAGATATGGAGGTAGTGATATTAAAGTCATGCTAGTTGGGTGATTATGAATTCAAAGATTGCTTGTGTTGAAGTTAGCAAGTCCCATATCATGCACGTATGGTTAAAGTTGTGTAACAAATTTGAAACATAAAGTGTACCTGGCTTGTGCATCCTTATGAGTGGCGGTCGGGGACGAGCGATGGTCTTTTCCTACCAATCTATCCCCCTAGGAGCATGCGCATAGTACTTTGTTTTTGATGACTTTTAAATTTTTGCAATAAGTACATGAGTTCTTTTGACTAATGTTGAGTCCATGGATTATACGCACTTTTACCTTTCCACCTTTGCTAGCCTCTTCGGTACCGTGCATTGCCCTTTCTCACCTTGAGAGTTGGTGCAAACTTTGCCGGTGCATCCAAACCCCGTGATACGATACGCTCTATCACACATAAACCTCCTAATATCTTCCTCAAAACAGCCACCATACCTACCTATTATGGCATTTCCTGTCACATCCCTAGTCTGGTATGACTTAGACTAGCTAGCTATTTGTGCATCATATTTAAATTTCATTTAAATTTGAAATGAGGATTGGTGGAAACCTCAGAATCATTTTTTTAAATGACCCAAATAAAAATTTCTCCAAAAGGGTCCAAGAAAATGCTCATGTTGCCCTCTGAAAATATTGGACAGAGATAAAAATCAAAACAATATTTTTAGGAGCTCATGGACATTTATTTGGCCATTTGGATTAATTCGATAAATATCTGCATTGGAAATATATTTCTATATATATGAAATATGGTCCAAAAATTATGCCAATTATAAAAGAGCTCTGGAATAATACCATTAGCCCCTACAAAAATTGGCATAATAAAATTAAATGATTTAATATATTTATTAAATCAAACAAATGTCAGAAAATTAGAAAAGAAAACAGAAAAGGGGAGAGAAACTTACCTGG
>NC_057810.1:364054037-364063191 GCF_018294505.1 Triticum aestivum
GCTCATCCCCTCCTCTGGCTCCCCCTCACTTCCACCGAACGCGGCCGCCGCCGCCGACGAGAACCACCACGGCCACAGCCACCCCCTCGCCCCTCGGTTGTGCCCACGAGCTCCGCGACGTCGTCCTCGACCCCCTCACCGAACCCCGCCCCGCCGGAAGCCCTGCAGCGTCGACTTCGAGCTCTTCTTCAACCTTCGGCCGCCGGTGACCTCGTCTTCGATTCGCGCCGTCTAGGTCGTCCCCAGGCCCACTGAGCTGCGCTTCGACCTCCCAGTGAGCTCCTCTGTCGTTTCCCCCTAACCCCACGGCCTAGCGCTCGTTGTAGCACCACTTCCCATGATGCCCGAAGCACACCGCCGCACGAACTCGTCGCCGACGAGGCTCCGGTGGCCAATCGGCCCCGTGCATATGCCCGTTGGCTTTGTGGGAGCCTGCAGAACGTGTAGTTGCTACCCGTTGATCCTCCCGTGCACGGTGGCGCCGTTTTCATCGGCGCCCGAACTCCGGCGACCGCCAAAGTCGTCGCCGGCGACGTCTCCGGCCACCCCGAGCTCAACCATCACCACCAAGAGTTGCGGCTCGTTCCCAGGAGCTCGTAGATGCTCTCCGCCTCCCGTTTGGTGGCCGTAACGTGCAAATGCACTTCCTCCGCCGCGCTCGGCCTCGCCGGCGGCTAAACGCCGGCGAGTTGACCGGGTTTGACCCCCCAGGGTCGCTGACCAGTGGGCCCGACCCCCCCTAACCTTTTAATTAAATTAATTAACCCCTGTTAACCCCCCTGTCACTGACGTGTGGGTCCCACACGTCAGGTTTGACCCTGGACAGCCGCGTTGACCCGCTGATGTAGTGATGACGTCATGCTGGCGCAATAATATAATTTCTGGATTTAAATTTAATCAGAAAATTCCAGAAATTGATTTAAACTTCAAAAATTCATAGAAATTCAACCGTAGCTCGGATTGAAATAATTTATATATGAAAAATTATCAGAAAAATGCAATCTTTCCATCTGTACTAGTTTCATGCATGACAAACCAACTTATACATGCTGAATATGAGAAAACACATTATGGCATATTAAGAGACTTATTTTTGGAGTTGCATTTGAACCTTTTGTTCAAATGGACTTCATTCATTTGAATACTAGTTGCATTAGCTCAAACAGCATCACATCTACATGCCATGTTCATGCATCATATTGTTGCATATGATTGTGTTTTGATTGCCGGCACCGTTCCTTCTCGATAGGTCCTGCTCCGGAGACGTTCCAGAGTACCTGTCTGTGAAGCAGTGCCTCCCTTGTTGATTTACCAGGCAAGCAAACCCCCTTGTTCATCTCGATAAAACCCTACTCTCTCGCTCCTGCTCTCAGTTATTGCATTAGGACAACAACGATTCATTTGCTATTTTGTGCTGCGGTAGTTGAACCCATTCCTCTGCATGACCTGTCATTGCCACAGTAAATAGTTGAAACCCACTAGCATGTGTAGGAGTTGATTGAAGCCACTGATGTGTTCCTACCATGCTATGCCTGCTATTGCTTAGAGTTGTGTCAGGTCTGATTCATAGGGAATGAATTGGAGTGTCACGATGTGTTCTGATGCTGAGAGTGAAGTGTGTGAACACGATTTGGTAAAGGTAGCGGTGAGAGGCCATGTAGGAGTACTTGGTGGGTTGTCTCACTGGAACCGTCCTTAAGTCCTGAGTTCTGTGTATGTTGTCCAATGACTCGATACTACCACACATTGGGCTCCGGGCGCTCCAAGCCCTCTCGACTTATTAACCAACTTGATCTCTGTCCAGGAGTCGCAACTAGTTTCTGGTGTTTGTAGGTAGTGCTATTTTTCTACCAAGTGGCACCCGGTAGGGTGGGCTTGGGACAGACTAGGCACACGTGGCCTGGTGTACCGAGTGGCACCCGGATGGTGGGCTCGGGAACCCTGTACACATCGTTTGGGGCCGTGAGCGACACCCCGGCCGGATCTCCTTGCGGATGAAACCCGAATAGGCGATAAACCTGGACTAGAGTCTTGTGTGGTTAGTCAGGTCGTGGCCGACACCCTCGCCAGGCTTCCGCTTGAAGGTTGCCGAGATACATGACGTGTACATGGCGGTAAGTGGCGAGAGCGTGTGTGAAGAAGTACACCCCTGCAGGGTTAACATGATCTATTCGAATAGCCGGGTCCGCGGTTATGGACTTCTTGGATGCTTACATGGTACATAGACAACTTGAAGTGGATACTATAAAATGCTCAAGACAAGTGTGAGTGCTATGGATGGCCTTCTCGTAGGGAGACGGGGACGAATCCATAGTAGTGTATTGTGTGGTGATTAGTGGACTCGTGTATGTTGTTTCACCTCCAGAGTTTCTGGTAGTCGTAGAATAGGATAGCCACAGAGTCAAAGCTGGCTTGCTGCAACTAAACCCCACATTACCCTCTTGATACCAATGCATGTACGATAGGATCTGATGTAAGTCTTGCTGAGTACCTTTGTACTCATGTTGCTTTATTTATGTTTTTGCAGCGGAGACTTCGGTCTTACTAGTGTTCTCGCGGACTTCAACTAGTAGCTAGTACCTCAGCTACGATCTTGATCGGATGTTGTAGATAGTCAGGCTCTTCAGCCTTTTTCTTTTGTAGATGTCTGTACCCAGACATGTAATGCTTCCGCTTGTTGCTTGTATGCTCTGTATGATGGGTCTTGTGACCCCTGTTTGCAATATATGCTATGACGGCTCTTCTGAGCCTTTATCTATATGAGTTGTTGAGTTATGCTGTGATGCCATGTTGTACAGCACATACTTGCATGTTATGCGTACGTGTAATGTGTATTGCTATGTGTGGGATCTGACTATCTAGTTGTTTATTCTTAGTAGCCTCTCTTACCGGGAAATGTCTCCTAGTGCTTCCACTGAGCCCTGGTAGCTTGCTACTGCTCCGGAACACGTAGGCAGGCCGGCATGTGTCCTTCTTCGATCCTGTGTCTGTCCCTTCGGGGAAATGTCACGCGATGAATACCGGAGTCCTGCTAACCCGCTACAGCCCGGTTCACCGGAGACCTGTTAGCCCAGTGCTACAGCCTGGATTCACTCGCTGATGACCGACACGTTCGATGCTGGGTCATGGATGCCTGTCCCTGTAAGTTAGTGCCACTTTAGGTTTACGACTAGCCATGTCAGCCCGGGCTCTTTATCATATGGATGCTAGCGACACCATCATATACGTGTGCCAAAATGCGCAAACGGTCCCGGGCAAAGGTAAGGCGACACCCGTGGGGATACCGTGCGTGAGGCCGCAAAGCGATATGAGGTGTTACATGCTAGATCGATGTGGCATCGAGTCGGGGTCCTGATAGCGTTGGTATCAGAGCTTGACTGCCTGTAGGATTACCAAGCCAAACTGGTCGAAGTTGAGTCTAGAAATTCTTTAGTTATATAAGGGAATTGATTGTGGGATGGAATGTAAGGCTCTTTTTACTCCTTTACCTCATGGCCTTCTAATCTGAGTCATCCTATCTTTCCGACGGGATTAAGGAACTAGGCTTTCTCTTCCGTCTATCAGGATCACGTGTTACTACTCCGTAGTCCCATAGGATTGGTTGATCAGAGTCATACCCCAGTTTTCGAGTACTTCCGGTGTAGTCTGTTTAGTACTATCTCAGAACCTGGAGTGGTGATGTTGAATTGTTGTACTACCCCATGTTTAGTAGGATGTCTCATTCTGAGCATTTTACTGCCGTTATGCTGCCGGAATTTTCCTAAGGAGTTCGAGTGATATTAATTCCTTGTCCTACATTCTATAGTCTATAGTTAATGTTGATTGCATTCCTGGGTTTCGTTTCGCAGGATGTCATCAAGTTCTTTTAATCGTAGCCGGAACCATGGAGATGGTAGGGATGAGAATCCTCCCGACCAGCCTTCGCTGGCAGAGTTCATGCTAGATATGGAGAGGAACAAGCGTGAGTCTAACCGTTTGTTGGCACGTATCGAGGAGAACACCGCACATCAGTTCAAAGGGTCTGCTACCATTCATGATTTCATTCGCTTGCACCCACCTACCTTTCATCATTCCATCGAGCCACTCGATGCAGATGACTGGCTCCGTAGCATCACCCATAAGCTGCGTTCCGCGAGCGTAGCTGAAGATGACAAGGTCACTTATGCCACATACCACCTGGAAGGTCCTGCTAGTCTTTGGTGGCAGAACTACGAGGCTATGCTTCCAGCTGGCCAGATTCCTACCTGGAAGGATTTCACTGAGGCTTTTCGTGAGCATCACATTCCCCAGGCCCTCATTGATCGCAAGAGAGAAGAGTTCTGTAGTTTCACCCAGAGTAAGATGGATGTTGATGCTTATAGCAGAGAGTTCGAGAACCTTGCCCGTTATGCCACAGAAGAAGTGTCCACGGATGCTAAGAAGCAGGCTAGGTTCCGGAAGGGTCTCAACCCTAAGTTGCGTCGTGATCTTCACCTGCATCATTGCGATACATTCCAAGCTCTTGTGAACAAAGCCATCAATGCAGAGACAACTCAGCTCACTTACGAGGAGTCTCATAAGCACACCCGTGATTTGGGATCCTCCTCTGGCTCTAGTTCCCTGAAACGCCGGATTTGGGTTCCAAACTCCGCTCTTCCTTCCGGTTATACACCAAGGTCATCTCATGTGGTGCCTCCTCCAGCTCAGTCGTATGTTCCACCCAGGCCTACTGGTAGACCGCTTGTTAGTGCGGGTCCCCGTCCAACCTCAGGGACTTGTTTCACATGCGGGAAGCCAGGACACTATGCACGTGACTGCTCTCAGACTAGTTATGCTCCACCCCAGCCCGAGAAGACTGTTGGTTGTGTTAAGCCATCACGCAAGATGATCAGTGTCAAGTCAGCCCCCACTGAACGTGGACGTGTGCATCACGTCTCAGCTAAAGACGCTCATGATGATCCAGATGTCGTTCTTGGTACACTCCTTGTCAATTGTCACCCAGCATCAGTTCTATTCGATACTGGAGCATCTCACTCCTTCATTTCTGAAGGCTATGCTCGTTTGCACGACATGTCATTTTATGATATGCCAACTCCGCTTGAAATCCAAACCCCAGGGTCTAGATGGCAGACCACCAGAATCAGCCATGGTAACGAAATCCTTGTTGATAGAATTGTATTCCTTGCATCACTTGTAGCCCTCAAGTCCTCAGATATTAACATCATCTTGGGTATGGACTGGATGACAGCTCATCATGCCAAGATTGATTGTTACACAAGATCTGTTCAGCTTACACACCCGTCTGGCAAGATAGTCACCGTCTCCACTAGAGTTGCAAAGCGTCAGCTCTATTCTCTTAATGCCAGCCCTCTTCCAGACCTTGAAGATATCCCGGTAGTCCGTGATTTTCCGGATGTCTTTCCAGAGGAACTGCCAGGTGTTCCACCTGACAGAGATGTAGAGTTCGTCATAGATCTTATCCCAGGAACAGCTCCAATCTCCCGGAGACCTTACAAGATGGCACCCTTAGAACTAGCCGAGCTTAAGAAACAACTCGATGAGTCCTTTCAAAAGGGTTTCATCCGTCCTAGTTCTTCTCCTTGGGCTTGCCCCGTCCTTTTCGTCAAGAAGAAGGATGGTACGGACCGGATGGTTGTAGATTATCGTCCCGTTAATTTGGTCACGATAAAGAACAAGTATCCGCTTCCCAGGATCAATGACCTGTATGATCAGCTCGCTGGATCCTCAGTCTTCTCCAAGATGGATTTAAGGTTAGGCTACCATCAAATCAAGATCAGAAACGGGGACATTCCCAAGACAGCTTTTGTCACTCGTTATGGCCAGTACGAGTACACCGTCATGTCCTTTGGCCTAACCAACGCCCCAGCCACATTCTCCCGCTTGATGAACTCGATCTTCATGGAATACTTAGATAAGTTCGTCGTGGTTTACCTCGATGATATTCTTATTTACTCGAAGAACGAGGAAGAGCATGCCGAACATCTTAGACTTGTGTTACAAAAACTCAGAGAGCACCGCCTTTATGCCAAGTTCTCCAAGTGTGAATTTTGGTTGCCAGAAGTGACCTACCTAGGCCACGTAATCTCTGGTAAGGGCATTGCTGTCACTCTTGAGAGAGTTCAAGCCGTTCTCGATTGGACTCCACCTGAAACAGTCAAACAAGTTAGGAGTTTCCTTGGCCTAGCCAGCTATTGTCGCCGCTTTGTTGAAAACTTCTCCAAAGTAGCCAAACCCCTCACGGAACTTCTAAAGAAAGATAAAAAGTTCGAGTGGTCCCCACAGTGTGAGTACAGTTTTCAGGAACTGAAAAGACGCCTGACTTCTGCTCCCATACTTGTGCCACCGGATTTCACTAAAGACTTTATTATCTACTGCGACGCCTCACGACAGGGACTAGGTTGCATTCTTATGCAGGATCGTCATGTGATTGCCTATGTATCTCGACAGTTGCATCCACATGAGGAGAATTATCCTACACATGATCTAGAGCTTGCAGCCGTAGTCTATGCACTCAAGACCTGGCGACATTACCTCCTTGGTAAACGTTGCAAGATCTACACCGATCACCAGAGTCTCAAGTATATCTTCACCCAACCGGATCTGAACCTTAGGCAAAGACGTTGGTTGGAGTTGATCATAGATTATGATCTAGGGATTACCTACACCCCAGGCAAAGCCAATGTCATGGCTGATGCTCTAAGCCGTAAATCCTATTGCAACAATCTCATGTTGCAGCAAGGCCAACCACTTCTCCATGAGGAATTATGTAAGCTTAACCTTCACATTGCTCCTCGCGGATTCCTTTCTACCCTGGTGGCGAAACCTGATCTTGAAGATCGGATTATCGCTGCTCAAAAGCAAGACACAGGAATTTCTCGGATCAAGAGAAACATTAAGAAGGGAGTTGGTGGATGTTTCTCTATGGATGATCGTGGTGTTGTTTTCTTTGAGAATCGCTTGGTGGTTCCCAAGAATCAACATCTGCGACAATTGATCCTTAAGGAGGCGCATGAATCTCCTCTCACGATTCATCCTGGTAGTACTAAGATGTATCAGGACCTACGCCAGAGGTTCTGGTGGACTAGGATGAAGAGAGAAATCGCTGAGTTCATTGCTAAGTGTGATGTTTGTCGTCGCGTTAAGGCAGAGCATCAAAGACCTGCTGGCACCCTTCAGCCTTTAGCTATTCCTGAATGGAAATGGGATAAAGTTAGTATGGACTTCATCACCGGCTTTCCCAGGACCAAGAGAGGGAATAACACTATCTTCGTAGTCGTTGATCGTCTTTCCAAAGTGGCTCACTTCCTCCCTGTTCGAGAGAGTATCACTGCTAGTCAGCTTGCTGACTTATATATTTCTCGAATAGTGTCACTCCATGGTGTTCCACTAGAGATCAATTCAGACCGTGGCAGCCTGTTCACTTCTCATTTCTGGGAGAGTTTCCAAACTGCCATGGGAACCCATCTTTCCTTCAGTACCGCTTTCCACCCTCAGTCGAGTGGTCAGGTGGAACGGGTCAATCAAATTCTCGAAGACATGCTCAGAGCTTGCGTTATCTCATTCGGTATGGATTGGGAGAAATGTCTTCCTTTCGCCGAGTTTGCTTATAACAATAGCTACCAATCCAGCCTCAAGAAAGCTCCTTTTGAGGTTCTCTATGGACGAAGATGTCGAACACCTTTGAACTGGTCAGAAACCGGTGAAAGACAATTCTTTGGACCGGATATGATCCAGGAGGCAGAAGAGCAAGTTCGCATCATTCGTGAGAATTTGAAAACAGCCCAGTCTCGTCAGAAAAGTCAGTACGATCGTCATCATAAGGATATGACTTATGAAATTGGCGACCAAGCTTACCTTCGGGTTACTCCTTTAAAGGGTACCCATCGTTTCGGTATCAAGGGCAAGTTGGCTCCTCGTTACATTGGTCCCTTTCGCATTCTCGCTAAACGAGGAGAGGTTGCCTACCAATTGGAACTACCTCCACATCTTTCTCGAGTTCATGATGTCTTCCACGTCTCTCAACTCAGGCGTTGCTTCTCGGATCCCATCCGCGGAGTGGACCACAAAACGCTTGATCTCCAAGATAACCTCACATACCGAGAGTACCCGGTTCGCATTCTTGATCAAGCAGAGCGTGTTACCCGACGTCAGAACATCAAGTTTCTCAAAGTTCAGTGGTCTCATCATTCCGAGAGAGAGGCTACTTGGGAGCGAGAAGATCGTCTTCGACTGGAGTACCCCGCTTTCTTTCCGTCGACCCTTGAATCTCGAGACGAGATTCTGTCAAGTGGGGGCGAGTTGTCACATCCCTAGTCTGGTATGACTTAGACTAGCTAGCTATTTGTGCATCATATTTAAATTTCATTTAAATTTGAAATGAGGATTGGTGGAAACCTCAGAATCATTTTTTTAAATGACCCAAATAAAAATTTCTCCAAAAGGGTCCAAGAAAATGCTCATGTTGCCCTCTGAAAATATTGGACAGAGATAAAAATCAAAACAATATTTTTAGGAGCTCATGGACATTTATTTGGCCATCTGGATTAATTCGATAAATATCTGCATTGGAAATATATTTCTATATATATGAAATATGGTCCAAAAATTATGCCAATTATAAAAGAGCTCTGGAATAATACCATTAGCCCCTACAAAAATTGGCATAATAAAATTAAATGATTTAATATATTTATTAAATCAAACAAATGTCAGAAAATTAGAAAAGAAAACAGAAAAGGGGAGAGAAACTTACCTGGGCCACTTACCTGGCCCATCTCCAGCTGGCGGCCCAGCCCACCCCCGCTGCCTTCTGTCGTCTCCCTCCTCGGACAGAAGGACGAGGGCGTGTGCCCGACGCTCGCCGGCACGCGCGCGCGCCACCTCCCCCCCTGCTGGCCACCTCCTGCTTCCCCGGACTCCCTCCCAATGCCACGGAGACGGCCACGTACCCCAGGCCCTCTCATTCCTCCTCCCCCCCATGCTCATCCCCTCCTCTGGCTCCCCCTCACTTCCACCGAACGCGGCCGCCGCCGCCGACGAGAACCACCACGGCCACAGCCACCCCCTCGCCCCTCGGTTGTGCCCACGAGCTCCGCGACGTCGTCCTCGACCCCCTCACCGAACCACGCCCCGCCGGAAGCCCTGCAGCGTCGAC
>NC_057810.1:364063201-364071762 GCF_018294505.1 Triticum aestivum
CTCTCATTCCTCCTCCCCCCCATGCTCATCCCCTCCTCTGGCTCCCCCTCACTTCCACCGAACGCGGCCGCCGCCGCCGACGAGAACCACCACGGCCACAGCCACCCCCTCGCCCCTCGGTTGTGCCCACGAGCTCCGCGACGTCGTCCTCGACCCCCTCACCGAACCCCGCCCCACCGGAAGCCCTGCAGCGTCGACTTCGAGCTCTTCTTCAACCTTCGGCCGCCGGTGACCTCGTCTTCGATTCGCGCCGTCTAGGTCGTCCCCAGGCCCACTGAGCTGCGCTTCGACCTCCCAGTGAGCTCCTCCGTCGTTTCCCCCTAACCCCACGGCCTAGCGCTTGTTGTAGCACCACTTCCCATGATGCCCGAAGCACACCGCCGCACGAACTCGTCGCCGACGAGGCTCCGGTGGCCAATCGGCCCCGTGCATATGCCCGTTGGCTTTGTGGGAGCCTGCAGAACGCGTAGTTGCTACCCGTTGATCCTCCCGTGCACGGTGGCGCCATTTTCATTGGCGCCCGAACTCCGGCGACCGCCAAAGTCGTCGCCGGCGACGTCTCCGGCCACCCCGAGCTCAACCATCACCACCAAGAGCTGCGGCTCGTTCCCAGGAGCTCGTAGATGCTCTCCGCCTCCCGTTTGGTGGCCGTAACGTGCAAATGCACTTCCTCCGCCGTGCTCGGCCTCGCCGGCGGCTAAACGCCGGCGAGTTGACCGGGTTTGACCCCCCAGGGTCGCTGACCAGTGGGCCCGACCCCCCCTAACCTTTTAATTAAATTAATTAACCCCTGTTAACCCCCCTGTCACTGACGTGTGGGTCCCACACGTCAGGTTTGACCCTGGACAGCCGCGTCGACCCGCTGATGTAGTGATGACGTCATGCTGGCGCAATAATATAATTTCTGGATTTAAATTTAATCAGAAAATTCCAGAAATTGATTTAAACTTCAAAAATTCATAGAAATTCAACCGTAGCTCAGATTGAAATAATTTATATATGAAAAATTATCAGAAAAATGCAATCTTTCCATCTGTACTAGTTTCATGCATGACAAACCAACTTATACATGCTGAATATGAGAAAACACATTATGGCATATTAAGAGACTTATTTTTGGAGTTGCATTTGAACCTTTTGTTCAAATGGACTTCATTCATTTGAATACTAGTTGCATTAGCTCAAACAGCATCACATCTACATGCCATGTTCATGCATCATATTGTTGCATATGATTGTGTTTTGATTGCCGGCACCGTTCCTTCTCGATAGGTCCTGCTCCGGAGACGTTCCAGAGTACCTGTCTGTGAAGCAGTGCCTCCCTTGTTGATTTACCAGGCAAGCAAACCCCCTTGTTCATCTCGATAAAACCCTACTCTCTCGCTCCTGCTCTCAGTTATTGCATTAGGACAACAACGATTCATCTGCTATTTTGTGCTGCGGTAGTTGAACCCATTCCTCTGCATGACCTGTCATTGCCACAGTAAATAGTTGAAACCCACTAGCATGTGTAGGAGTTGATTGAAGCCACTGATGTGTTCCTACCATGCTATGCCTGCTATTGCTTAGAGTTGTGTCAGGTCCGATTCATTGGGAATGAATTGGAGTGTCACGATGTGTTCTGATGCTGAGAGTGAAGTGTGTGAACACGATTTGGTAAAGGTAGCGGTGAGAGGCCATGTAGGAGTACTTGGTGGGTTGTCTCACTGGAACCGTCCTTAAGTCCTGAGTTCTGTGTATGTTGTCCAATGACTCGATACTACCACACATTGGGCTCCGGGCGCTCCAAGCCCTCTCGACTTATTAACCAACTTGATCTCTGTCCAGGAGTCGCAACTAGTTTCTGGTGTTTGTAGGTAGTGCTATTTTTCTACCAAGTGGCACCCGGCAGGGTGGGCTTGGGACAGACTAGGCACACGTGGCCTGGTGTACCGAGTGGCACCCGGATGGTGGGCTCGGGAACCCTGTACACATCGTTTGGGGCCGTGAGCGACACCCCGGCCGGATCTCCTTGCGGATGAAACCCGAATAGGCGATAAACCTGGACTAGAGTCTTGTGTGGTTAGTCAGGTCGTGGCCGACACCCTCGCCAGGCTTCCGCTTGAAGGTTGCCGAGATACATGACGTGTACATGGCGGTAAGTGGCGAGAGCGTGTGTGAAGAAGTACACCCCTGCAGGGTTAACATGATCTATTCGAATAGCCGGGTCCGCGGTTATGGACTTCTTGGATGCTTACATGGTACATAGACAACTTGAAGTGGATACTATAAAATGCTCAAGACAAGTGTGAGTGCTATGGATGGCCTTCTCGTAGGGAGACGGGGACGAATCCATAGTAGTGTATTGTGTGGTGATTAGTGGACTCGTGTATGTTGTTTCACCTCCAGAGTTTCTGGTAGTCGTAGAATAGGATAGCCACAGAGTCAAAGCTGGCTTGCTGCAACTAAACCCCACATTACCCTCTTGATACCAATGCATGTACGATAGGATCTGATGTAAGTCTTGCTGAGTACCTTTGTACTCATGTTGCTTTATTTATGTTTTTGCAGCGGAGACTTCGGTCTTACTAGTGTTCTCGCGGACTTCAACTAGTAGCTAGTACCTCAGCTACGATCTTGATCGGATGTTGTAGATAGTCAGGCTCTTCAGCCTTTTTCTTTTGTAGATGTCTGTACCCAGACATGTAATGCTTCCGCTTGTTGCTTGTATGCTCTGTATGATGGGTCTTGTGACCCCTGTTTGCAATATATGCTATGACGGCTCTTCTGAGCCTTTATCTATATGAGTTGTTGAGTTATGCTGTGATGCCATGTTGTACAGCACATACTTGCATGTTATGCGTACGTGTAATGTGTATTGCTATGTGTGGGATCTGACTATCTAGTTGTTTATTCTTAGTAGCCTCTCTTACCGGGAAATGTCTCCTAGTGCTTCCACTGAGCCCTGGTAGCTTGCTACTGCTCCGGAACACGTAGGCAGGCCGGCATGTGTCCTTCTTCGATCCTGTGTCTGTCCCTTCGGGGAAATGTCACGCGATGAATACCGGAGTCCTGCTAGCCCGCTACAGCCCGGTTCACCGGAGACCTGTTAGCCCAGTGCTACAGCCTGGATTCACTCGCTGATGACCGACACGTTCGATGCTGGGTCATGGATGCCTGTCCCTATAAGTTAGTGCCACTTTGGGTTTACGACTAGCCATGTCAGCCCGGGCTCTTTATCATATGGATGCTAGCGACACCATCATATACGTGTGCCAAAATGCGCAAACGGTCCCGGGCAAAGGTAAGGCGACACCCGTGGGGATACCGTGCGTGAGGCCGCAAAGCGATATGAGGTGTTACATGCTAGATCGATGTGGCATCGAGTCGGGGTCCTGACAGCGTTGGTATCAGAGCTTGACTGCCTGTAGGATTACCAAGCCAAACTGGTCGAAGTTGAGTCTAGAAATTCTTTAGTTATATAAGGGAATTGATTGTGGGATGGAACGTAAGGCTCTTTTTACTCCTTTACCTCATGGCCTTCTAATCTGAGTCATCCTATCTTTCCGACGGGATTAAGGAACTAGGCTTTCTCTTCCGTCTATCAGGATCACGTGTTACTACTCCGTAGTCCCATAGGATTGGTTGATCAGAGTCATACCCCAGTTTTCGAGTACTTCCGGTGTAGTCTGTTTAGTACTATCTCAGAACCTTGAGTGGTGATGTTGAGTTGTTGTACTACCCCATGTTTAGTAGGATGTCTCATTCTGAGCATTTTACTGCCGTTATGCTGCCGGAATTTTCCTAAGGAGTTCGAGTGATATTAATTCCTTGTCCTACATTCTATAGTCTATAGTTAATGTTGATTGCATTCCTGGGTTTCGTTTCGCAGGATGTCATCAAGTTCTTTTAATCGTAGCCGGAACCATGGAGATGGTAGGGATGAGAATCCTCCCGACCAGCCTTCGCTGGCAGAGTTCATGCTAGAGATGGAGAGGAACAAGCGTGAGTCTAACCGTTTGTTGGCACGTATCGAGGAGAACACCGCACATCAGTTCAAAGGGTCTGCTACCATTCATGATTTCATTCGCTTGCACCCACCTACCTTTCATCATTCCATCGAGCCACTCGATGCAGATGACTGGCTCCGTAGCATCACCCATAAGCTGCGTTCCGCGAGCGTAGCTGAAGATGACAAGGTCACTTATGCCACATACCACCTGGAAGGTCCTGCTAGTCTTTGGTGGCAGAACTACGAGGCTATGCTTCCAGCTGGCCAGATTCCTACCTGGAAGGATTTCACTGAGGCTTTTCGTGAGCATCACATTCCCCAGGCCCTCATTGATCGCAAGAGAGAAGAGTTCTGTAGTTTCACCCAGAGTAAGATGGTTGTTGATGCTTATAGCAGAGAGTTCGAGAACCTTGCCCGTTATGCCACAGAAGAAGTGTCCACGGATGCTAAGAAGCAGGCTAGGTTCCGGAAGGGTCTCAACCCTAAGTTGCGTCGTGATCTTCACCTGCATCATTGCGATACATTCCAAGCTCTTGTGAACAAAGCCATCAATGCAGAGACAACTCAGCTCACTTACGAGGAGTCTCGTAAGCACACCCGTGATTTGGGATCCTCCTTTGGCTCTAGTTCCCTGAAACGCCGGATTTGGGTTCCAAACTCCGCTCTTCCTTCCGGTTATACACCGAGGTCATCTCATGTGGTGCCTCCTCCAGCTCAGTCGTATGTTCCACCCAGGCCTACTGGTAGACCGCTTGTTAGTGCGGGTCCCCGTCCAACCTCAGGGACTTGTTTCACATGCGGGAAGCCAGGACACTATGCACGTGACTGCTCTCAGACTAGTTATGCTCCACCCCAGCCCGAGAAGATTGTTGGTTGTGTTAAGCCATCACGCAAGATGATCAGTGTCAAGTCAGCCCCCACTGAACGTGGACGTGTGCATCACGTCTCAGCTAAAGACGCTCATGATGATCCAGATGTCGTTCTTGGTACACTCCTTGTCAATTGTCACCCAGCATCAGTTCTATTCGGTACTGGAGCATCTCACTCCTTCATTTCTGAAGGCTATGCTCGTTTGCATGACATGTCATTTTATGATATGCCAACTCCGCTTGAAATCCAAACCCCAGGGTCTAGATGGCAGACCACCAGAATCAGCCATGGTAACGAAATCCTTGTTGATAGAATTGTATTCCTTGCATCACTTGTAGCCCTCAAGTCCTCAGATATTAACATCATCTTGGGTATGGACTGGATGACAGCTCATCATGCCAAGATTGATTGTTACACAAGATCTGTTCAGCTTACACACCCGTCTGGCAAGATAGTCACCGTCTCCACTAGAGTTGCAAAGCGTCAGCTCTATTCTCTTAATGCCAGCCCTCTTCCAGACCTTGAAGATATCCCGGTAGTCCGTGATTTTCCGGATGTCTTTCCAGAGGAACTGCCAGGTGTTCCACCTGACAGAGATGTAGAGTTCGTCATAGATCTTATCCCAGGAACAGCTCCAATCTCCCGGAGACCTTACAAGATGGCACCCTTAGAACTAGCCGAGCTTAAGAAACAACTCGAGGAGTCCTTGCAAAAGGGTTTCATCCGTCCTAGTTCTTCTCCTTGGGCTTGCCCCGTCCTTTTCGTCAAGAAGAAGGATGGTACGGACCGGATGGTTGTAGTTTATCGTCTCGTTAATTTGGTCACGATAAAGAACAAGTATCCGCTTCCCAGGATCAATGACCTGCATGATCAGCTCGCTGGATCCTTAGTCTTCTCCAAGATGGATTTAAGGTTAGGCTACCATCAAATCAAGATCAGAAACGGGGACATTCCCAAGACAGCTTTTGTCACTCGTTATGGCCAGTACGAGTACACCGTCATGTCCTTTGGCCTAACCAACGTCCCAGCCACATTCTCCCGCTTGATGAACTCGATCTTCATGGAATACTTAGATAAGTTCGTCGTGGTTTACCTCGATGATATTCTTATTTACTCGAAGAACGAGGAAGAGCATGCCGAACATCTCAGACTTGTGTTACAAAAACTCAGAGAGCACCGCCTTTATGCCAAGTTCTCCAAGTGTGAATTTTGGTTGCCAGAAGTGACCTACCTAGGCCACGTAATCTCTGGTAAGGGCATTGCTGTCACTCCCGAGAGAGTTCAAGCCGTTCTCGATTGGACTCCACCTGAAACAGTCAAACAAGTTAGGAGTTTCCTTGGCCTAGCCAGCTATTGTCGCCGCTTTGTTGAAAACTTCTCCAAAGTAGCCAAACCCCTCACGGAACTTCTAAAGAAAGATAAAAAGTTCGAGTGGTCCCCACAGTGTGAGTACAGTTTTCAGGAACTGAAAAGACGCCTGACTTCTGCTCCCATACTTGTGCCACTGGATTTCACTAAAGACTTTATTATCTACTGCGACGCCTCACGACAGGGACTAGGTTGCATTCTTATGCAGGATCGTCATGTGGTTGCCTATGCATCTCGACAGTTGCATCCACATGAGGAGAATTATCCTACACATGATCTAGAGCTTGCAGCCGTAGTCTATGCACTCAAGACCTGGCGACATTACCTCCTTGGTAAACGTTGCGAGATCTACACCGATCACCAGAGTCTCAAGTATATCTTCACCCAACCGGATCTGAACCTTAGGCAAAGACGTTGGTTGGAGTTGATCACAGATTATGATCTAGGGATTACCTACACCCCAGGCAAAGCCAATGTCATGGCTGATGCTCTAAGCCGTAAATCCTATTGCAACAATCTCATGTTGCAGCAAGGCCAACCACTTCTCCATGAGGAATTCTGTAAGCTTAACCTTCACATTGCTCCTCGCGGATTCCTTTCTACCCTGGTGGCGAAACCTGATCTTGAAGATCGGATTATCGCTGCTCAAAAGCAAGACACAGGAATTTCTCGGATCAAGAGAAACATTAAGAAGGGAGTTGGTGGATGTTTCTCTATGGATGATCGTGGTGTTGTTTTCTTTGATAATCGCTTGGTGGTTCCCAAGAATCAACATCTGCGACAATTGATCCTTAAGGAGGCACATGAATCTCCTCTCACGATTCATCCTGGTAGTACTAAGATGTATTAGGACCTACGCCAGAGGTTCTGGTGGACTAGGATGAAGAGAGAAATCGCTGAGTTCATTGCTAAGTGTGACGTTTGTCGTCGCGTTAAGGCAGAGCATCAAAGACCTGCTGGCACCCTTCAGCCTTTAGCTATTCCTGAATGGAAATGGGATAAAGTTAGTATGGACTTCATCACCGGCTTTCCCAGGACCAAGAGAGGGAATAACGCTATCTTCGTAGTCGTTGATCGTCTTTCCAAAGTGGCTCACTTCCTCCCTGTTCGAGAGAGTATCACTGCTAGTCAGCTTGCTGACTTATATATTTCTCGAATAGTGTCACTCCATGGTGTTCCACTAGAGATCAATTCAGACCGTGGCAGCCTGTTCACTTCTCATTTCTGGGAGAGTTTCCAAACTGCCATGGGAACCCATCTTTCCTTCAGTACCGCTTTCCACCCTCAGTCGAGTGGTCAGGTGGAACGGGTCAATCAAATTCTCGAAGACATGCTCAGAGCTTGCGTTATCTCATTCGGTATGGATTGGGAGAAATGTCTTCCTTTCGCCGAGTTTGCTTATAACAATAGCTACCAATCCAGCCTCAAGAAAGCTCCTTTTGAGGTTCTCTATGGACGAAGATGTCGAACACCTTTGAACTGGTCAGAAACCGGTGAAAGACAATTCTTTGGACCGGATATGATCCAGGAGGCAGAAGAGCAAGTTCGCATCATTCGTGAGAATTTGAAAACAGCCCAGTCTCGTCAGAAAAGTCAGTACGATCGTCATCATAAGGATATGACTTATGAAATTGGCGACCAAGCTTACCTTCGGGTTACTCCTTTAAAGGGTACCCATCGTTTCGGTATCAAGGGCAAGTTGGCTCCTCGTTACATTGGTCCCTTTCGCATTCTCGCTAAACGAGGAGACGTTGCCTACCAATTGGAACTACCTCCACATCCTTCTCGAGTTCATGATGTCTTCCACGTCTCTCAACTCAGGCGTTGCTTCTCGGATCCCATCCGCGGAGTGGACCACGAAACGCTTGATCTCCAAGATAACCTCACATACCGAGAGTACCCGGTTCGCATTCTTGATCAAGCAGAGCGTGTTACCCGACGTCAGAACATCAAGTTTCTCAAAGTTCAGTGGTCTCATCATTCCGAGAGAGAGGCTACTTGGGAGCGAGAAGATCGTCTTCGACTGGAGTACCCCGCTTTCTTTCCGTCGACCCTTGAATCTCGAGACGAGATTCTGTCAAGTGGGGGCGAGTTGTCACATCCCTAGTCTGGTATGACTTAGACTAGCTAGCTATTTGTGCATCATATTTAAATTTCATTTAAATTTGAAATGAGGATTGGTGGAAACCTCAGAATCATTTTTTTAAATGACCCAAATAAAAATTTCTCCAAAAGGGTCCAAGAAAATGCTCATGTTGCCCTCTGAAAATATTGGACAGAGATAAAAATCAAAACAATATTTTTAGGAGCTCATGGACATTTATTTGGCCAT
>NC_057810.1:364071772-364114924 GCF_018294505.1 Triticum aestivum
CTCACTTCCACCGAACGCGGCCGCCGCCGCCGACGAGAACCACCACGGCCACAGCCACCCCCTCGCCCCTCGGTTGTGCCCACGAGCTCCGCGACGTCGTCCTCGACCCCCTCACCGAACCCCGCCCCGCCGGAAGCCCTACAGCGTCGACTTCGAGCTCTTCTTCAACCTTCGGCCGCCGGTGACCTCGTCTTCGATTCGCGCCGTCTAGGTCGTCCCCAGGCCCACTGAGCTGCGCTTCGACCTCCCAGTGAGCTCCTCCGTCATTTCCCCTTAACCCCACGGCCTAGCGCTCGTTGTAGCACCACTTCCCATGATGCCCGAAGCACACCGCCGCACGAACTCGTCGCCGACGAGGCTCCGGTGGCCAATCGGCCCCGTGCATATGCCCGTTGGCTTTGTGGGAGCCTGCAGAACGCGTAGTTGCTACCTGTTGATCCTCCCGTGCATGGTGGCGCCGTTTTCATCGGCGCCCGAACTCCGGCGACCGCCAAAGTCGTCGCCGGCGACGTCTCCGGCCACCCCGAGCTCAACCATCACCACCAAGAGCTGCGGCTCGTTCCCAGGAGCTCGTAGATGCTCTCCGCCTCCCGTTTGGTGGCCGTAACGTGCAAATGCACTTCCTCCGCCGCGCTCGGCCTCGCCGGCGGCTAAACGCCGGCGAGTTGACCGGGTTTGACCCCCCAGGGTCGCTGACCAGTGGGCCCGACCCCCCCTAACCTTTTAATTAAATTAATTAACCCCTATTAACCCCCCTGTCACTAACGTGTGGGTCCCACACGTCAGGTTTGACCCTGGACAGCCACGTTGACCCGCTGATGTAGTGATGACGTCATGCTGGCGCAATAATATAATTTCTGGATTTAAATTTAATCAGAAAATTCCAGAAATTGATTTAAACTTCAAAAATTCATAGAAATTCAACCGTAGCTCAGATTGAAATAATTTATATATGAAAAATTATCAGAAAAATGCAATCTTTCCATCTGTACTAGTTTCATGCATGACAAACCAACTTATACATTCTGAATATGAGAAAACACATTATGGCATATTAAGAGACTTATTTTTGGAGTTGCATTTGAACCTTTTGTTCAAATGGACTTCATTCATTTGAATACTAGTTGCATTAGCTCAAACAGCATCACATCTACATGCCATGTTCATGCATCATATTGTTGCATATGATTGTGTTTTGATTGCCGGCACCGTTCCTTCTCGATAGGTCCTGCTCCGGAGACGTTCCAGAGTACCTGTCTGTGAAGCAGTGCCTCCCTTGTTGATTTACCAGGCAAGCAAACCCCCTTGTTCATCTCGATAAAACCCTACTCTCTCGCTCCTGCTCTCAGTTATTGCATTAGGACAACAACGATTCATCTGCTATTTTGTGCTGCGGTAGTTGAACCCATTCCTCTGCATGACCTGTCATTGCCACAGTAAATAGTTGAAACCCACTAGCATGTGTAGGAGTTGATTGAAGCCACTGATGTGTTCCTACCATGCTATGCCTGCTATTGCTTAGAGTTGTGTCAGGTCTGATTCATTGGGAATGAATTGGAGTGTCACGATGTGTTCTGATGCTGAGAGTGAAGTGTGTGAACACGATTTGGTAAAGGTAGCGGTGAGAGGCCATGTAGGAGTACTTGGTGGGTTGTCTCACTGGAACCGTCCTTAAGTCCTGAGTTCTGTGTATGTTGTCCAATGACTCGATACTACCACACATTGGGCTCCGGGCGCTCCAAGCCCTCTCGACTTATTAACCAACTTGATCTCTGTCCAGGAGTCGCAACTAGTTTCTGGTGTTTGTAGGTAGTGCTATTTTTCTACCAAGTGGCACCCGGCAGGGTGGGCTTGGGACAGACTAGGCACACGTGGCCTGGTGTACCGAGTGGCACCCGGATGGTGGGCTCGGGAACCCTATACACATCGTTTGGGGCCGTGAGCGACACCCCGGCCGGATCTCCTTGCGGATGAAACCCGAATAGGCGATAAACCTGGACTAGAGTCTTGTGTGGTTAGTCAGGTCGTGGCCGACACCCTCGCCAGGCTTCCGCTTGAAGGTTGCCGAGATACATGACGTGTACATGGCGGTAAGTGGCGAGAGCGTGTGTGAAGAAGTACACCCCTGCAGGGTTAACATGATCTATTCGAATAGCTGGGTCCGCGGTTATGGACTTCTTGGATGCTTACATGGTACATAGACAACTTGAAGTGGATACTATAAAATGCTCAAGACAAGTGTGAGTGCTATGGATGGCCTTCTCGTAGGGAGACGGGGACGAATCCATAGTAGTGTATTGTGTGGTGATTAGTGGACTCGTGTACGTTGTTTCACCTCCAGAGTTTCTGGTAGTCGTAGAATAGGATAGCCACAGAGTCAAAGCTGGCTTGCTGCAACTAAACCCCACATTACCCTCTTGATACCAATGCATGTACGATAGGATCTGATGTAAGTCTTGCTGAGTACCTTTGTACTCATGTTGCTTTATTTATGTTTTTGCAGCGGAGACTTCGGTCTTACTAGTGTTCTCGTGGACTTCGACTAGTAGCTAGTACCTCAGCTACGATCTTGATCGGATGTTGTAGATAGTCAGGCTCTTCAGCCTTTTTCTTTTGTAGATGTCTGTACCCAGACATGTAATGCTTCCGCTTGTTGCTTGTATGCTCTGTATGATGGGTCTTGTGACCCCTGTTTGCAATATATGCTATGACGGCTCTTCTGAGCCTTTATATATATGAGTTGTTGAGTTATGCTGTGATGCCATGTTGTACAGCACATACTTGCATGTTATGCGTACGTGTAATGTGTATTGCTATGTGTGGGATCTGACTATCTAGTTGTTTATTCTTAGTAGCCTCTCTTACCGGGAAATGTCTCCTAGTGCTTCCACTGAGCCCTGGTAGCTTGCTACTGCTCCGGAACACGTAGGCAGGCCGGCATGTGTCCTTCTTCGATCCTGTGTCTGTCCCTTCGGGGAAATGTCACGCGATGAATACCGGAGTCCTGCTAGCCCGCTACAGCCCGGTTCACCGGAGACCTGTTAGCCCAGTGCTACAGCCTGGATTCACTCGCTGATGACCGACACGTTCGATGCTGGGTCATGGATGCCTGTCCCTGTAAGTTAGTGCCACTTTGGGTTTACGACTAGCCATGTCAGCCCGGGCTCTTTATCATATGGATGCTAGCGACACCATCATATACGTGTGCCAAAATGCGCAAACGGTCCCGGGCAAAGGTAAGGCGACACCCGTGGGGATACCGTGCGTAAGGCCGCAAAGCGATATGAGGTGTTACATGCTAGATCGATGTGGCATCGAGTCGGGGTCCTGACATTTCCATACCCATTCCGAGATATATTGCCATGCAACTTTTCACCATTCCGTTTATCATCATCATGACATACTTTACTTTTGTCATATTGCCATTGGATGATCATGTAGTTGACATCATATTTGTGGCAAATCCACCATGCATTATTTTTCATACATGTCACTCTTGATTCATTGCACCATCCCGGTACACCGCCGGAGGCATTCATATAGAGTCATATCTTGTTATAGTTTCGAGTTGTAATTCTTATGTTGTAATCAATAGAAGTGTGATGATCATCTTTACTAGAACATTGCCCAAAGAAAAAAAGGCCAAAAAAAGGAAAGGCCCAAAATAAAAAAAGAAAGAAATAAAAAAAATAAAATAAATAAAAATAAATAAATAAAAAGGGCAATGTTACTATCTCCTTTTCCACACTTGTGCTTCAAAGTAGCACCTTGTTCTTCATGTAGAGAGTCTCATATATTGTGCTTCAAAGTAGCACCATGTTTTTCATGTAGTGAGTCTCATAAGTTGTCTTTTTCATACTAGTGGGAATTTTTCATTATAGAACTTGGCTTGTATATTCCTACGATGGGCTTCCTCAAATGCCCTAGGTCTTCGTGAGCAATCAAGTTGGATGCACACCCACTAGTTTTCTTTTGTTGAGCATTCATTTATAGCTCTAGTGCATCTGTTGCATGACAATACCTACTCCTCATGTTGACATCAATTGATGGGCATCTCCATAGCGCATTGATTATCCTCGTCAATGTGAGACTTTTTCCTTTTTTGTCTTCTCCACATAATCCCCATCATCATATTCTATTCCACCCATAGTGCTATATCCATGGCTCACGCTCATGTATTGCGTGAAGGTTGAAAAAGTTTGAGATTATTTAAGTATGAAACAATTGCTTGGCTTGTCATCGGGGGTATAGTAGTTGGGAACATCTTTGTGTGACGAAAATGAAGCATAGCCTAACTATATGGTTTTGTAGGGATGAACTTTCTTTTGCCATGTTATTTTGAGAAGACATGATTACTTTGATTAGTATGCTTGAAGTGTTACTATTTCTTTTATCAATATGAACTTTTATTTTGAATCATTTGGGTCTGAGCATTCATGCCACAATAAAGAAAATTACATTATGAATTATGCTATTTAGCATTCCATATCAAAAATTCTCATTTTATCATTTACCTACTGGAGGACGAGCAGGAATTAAGCTTGGGGATGCTTGATACGTCTCCAACATATCTATAATTTTTGATAGTTCCATGCTGTTATATTACCCCTTTTGGATGTTTATGGGCTTTATTTTACACATTTATATCATTTTTGGGACTAACCTACTAACCGGAGGCCCAGCCCATATTGCTGTTTTTTTGCCTATTTCAGTATTTCGAAGAAAAGGAATATCAAACAGAGTCCAAACGGAATGAAACCTTCGGGAGCGTGATTTTTGGAATGAACGTGATCCAGAGAGCTTGGAGTGCAAGTGAAGAAGCTTCCGAGGTCCCCACGAGATAGGGGGCCAAGCCCCCCCTGTAGGGTGCGCACCCTATCTCGTGGGCCCCTTGGGCGGCCACCGACGTACTTCTTCCTCCTATATATACCAACGTACTCCGAAAACATCCAGGGGCATCACGAAACACAATTTCCACCGCCGTAACCTTCTGTATCCGCGAGATCTCATCTTGGAGCCTTCGCCGACACTCTGCCTGTCGGATTTTGGGTTCCAGCAGACCCTTGAGGCTCAAACACTGGGGTGCACGCAGAGATCACACCTCCAGCCTACCCATGTCTCACCGCCTCACCAGGATCTAAAACTACATGAAGAACAACACAAGGGACACGAGATTTATATTGGTTCAGGCCACCATTGTGGTGTAATACCCTACTCCAGTTTGTGGTGTGGTGGTTTGCCTCTGGGGCTGATGAGGAACAGTACAAGGGGAGAACAGCCTCGCGAGGGTCTGTTCTTGGTTGGTGCGATGAACTGCTAGGGGGAGTTCAGTCGCCTCTCTCTCTCTATGTCCCAGATGCGGATCCGATCTCTCTACCCTATGGGTGGCTAGTCCTATTTATAGGCGAAGGCCCCGGGCCTCTTCCCAAATATTGAGCGGGAAGGGCGCCAACAATTGGCCATTTTGAAAGGGAACATCTAATACACTTATCCTGACTAAAGTTGGTCCTCGCCTGCCAAAGACCCTGACGATGACCTCCGTTCTGCCGTCCTGCTGGTCTTGGTCTTGTTTCACCGAAATGGTTGCCTTCGCTTGATACCCTTGCCTGCGCTTGCCCCCTTTGCACCAAAGGGGAAACAAGGACTCCGCGCAGGCCGACGCCCGCCTGGCGCCGGCCTGGCCTTGGTCGTCATGGCTTGCGTCACGGGCACCTCGTGAGGTACCCCGCCTTGATCTCCCCGCCTCCTCGCGAGCCAGCCTGACGAGGCCGTGCCTGAGGAAGCCTCCTATCATCCGCCCCGCGAGGCTTTGCCCCTCGCGAGGGTCTTGAGCATGTGTTGATGAAGATGGGCCGTACTGGGCCACTCCTTGAGCCACGCCGCAGGCCGCAGGCAGGCAAGTCTGGGTACCCCCGTTCCGAGAACACCGACAGTAGCCCCCGGACCCAAGGCGCGCTTGGACATGGCTTAGCAGAGAAGCGAAGAGGAAAGTGCGAAGCGCCGCGGGCCCCAATAGCCTGTGGCCTTGGGCGCCGCATGGCGGTTGATTGGACATGGGCGTCCTGGTTCTCCCACGACGCCTCGGTAAGTGCACGAATTGACAAGTCCCTGCATGCAAAATGAGTCATGATTACCTGTGATCGTGGAGGCCGTCGGTTGGCCTCCCTCAACTATATGTACGGAACGACGCGAGCCCTTCCAATCCATCTCTTCCCGCTACTCTTCGTCTTCCTCTTCGTCCTTGCTCCTCCCTTTGCCAATGGCACCGATCCGTTGGTTTTCTGCTGAAGAGAAGGGGAAGGCCCCCCAAGAGAGTCCTGTCCCGCTTCCTCCGAAGAAACGGCTCATCTGTTGCCACAGGGAAGGAGGTGCTTGGCAGGAGGTGTCGAGGCCATGCTTCGAGCGGCCGCCGCCGGGATTCCCACTGCCCTTGTACGCCCGGATCGAGGGTCCTGAAGATGCTGGCACCGAGAGGCATAGCCAAAGGCGACGTCGCCGCCGGCGAATCACGGCGGTGCGCGTCGTTCCTCCTAGAGTTCACGCCGTGTGCTCTTCTCGCGAGCTCGTGCTTCACGCCGCCATGCCTCGTCGGTCCTGGATTCGCCACCCTCCTTCCTCACCTTCGAGATCCCGCCGAGGGGGCCTACTGAACTTTGGCTGCAGTATGCTGACTGCAGTGCCCCTGCGACCGAAGCGGAGGTCGAGGTCGTCGCTCCAGGCAGGGTCTACCTGACTCGTGGCTGGGGCGAGATTGCTTGGGTCGGCAGGACGGGTGGCGCCCTCGCAATCCACCTCGAGTACGATGGCGCCCCTGATGTTCTTCAAGGTCTTCGACGTGGAGGGACGCCGGCTGGAGTGCTGCCCTGAGAAAGGCGGCCGGGGCCCTGCTGCGGCAAGGAATAGGCTTGTCAACCGCTTCCCCAGCAGCTCCTCAGGTAGCGGAGGTGTCGGAGGATCCAGCGACTCCGCCGAGCTCCTCGTGACCCCGGAGTCGAGTGACGATAGTGTCAGGACCCCGACTCGATGCCACATCGATCTAGCATGTAACACCTCATATCACTTTGCGGCCTCACGCACGGTATTCACACGGGTGTCGTCTTACCTTTGCCCGGGACCGTTTGCGCCTGTTGGCACACGTATATGATAGTGTCGCTAGCATCCATATGATAAGGACCCCGGGCTGACATGGCTAGTCGTAAACCCAAAGTGGCACAGACATACCGGGACAGGCATCCATGACCCAGCATCGAACGTGTCGGTCATCAGCAAGTGAATCCGGGCTATAGCACTGGGCTAGCAGGACTCCGGTAAACCAGGCTGTAGCGGGCTAACAGGACTCCAGTATCCATCGCGTGACATTTCCCCGAAGGGACAGACACAGGAACGAAGAAGGACACATGCCGACCAGCCTAAGTGTTCCGGAGCAGTAGCAAGCTACCAAGGCTCAGAGGAGACACTAGGAGACATTTCCCGGTAAGAGAGGCTACTAAGAATAAACAACTAGATAGTCAGATCCCACACATACCAAGCATTTCAATCATACACACAATATGCTCGATATGTGCAAATACAACAAGGCATCACAACATGACACTACAACACCAGTACTTTATTTAAGGCTCAGAGAGCCATACATAGCATACACACAAGCATGGGTCACACGACCCACATTCAAGTCATACAGACATACAAGCCAACAGCGGAAGTAACTTGTCTGAGTACAGACAACTAGTAAAATAAAAGAGGCTTGGAAAGCCTGGCTATACTACGTGGTCTTTCACAAGCTCAGGGTCACCACCTGGGCCTCAGTCTACTCATCGATGTCAACGTCTATGAAGAACCCATCAGAAGGGGTTGCAGTGTCTTCTGAAAAATGTAAATTAAAGCAACATGAGTAGAAAGGTACTCAACAAGACTTACATCAGATCCTACATACATGCACATTATCAAGGAGGGGTGGTGGGGTTATTGTAGCAAGCCAGCTTTGACTCTTGGCTAAGCTATCCTACGATACACCAACTTGAAATGGTTTTGCGCACACGAGTCCACTACTCACCACTTCAATACACCACCGAGGATCCACCTCCGTCATCCTACGGAAGAGCCATCCTCAGCACTCACGCTTATCTTGAGATTTTTAGTAGTATCCATTTACTTGTCTATGAACTGTATAGGCAACCAAGTAGTCCTTTATCGTGGACGCGGCTATTCGAATAGATAATGTTAACCCTACAGGGGTGTACTTCTTCATACACGCTCTCACCACTTACCGCCGTTTACACGACATGTACTCGGCAACCTTCAAGCGGAAGCCCAACGTGGGTGTCGGCCATGACCTACCTAAACACCTAAGTATCTAGTCCAGGTTTATCGCCTATCCAGGTTCCATCCGCAGGGAGTCCGGCCGAGGTTTCCACATACGGCCCCGAACGATGTGTACAGGGTTCCCGAGATACCTAACGGGTATCCGGTACACCGTGCCACGTACCTACCGCATCACAGCCCACCCCGCGGTCAGCACTGTCCATGGCCTCCAGTAGGCTACAAACACCAGAAACTACTTGCAACTCCTGGACAGAGGACTAGGGTGAATAAGAAGCCGAGAGGGTCCATTGGTTTCGGGCCCAATGCATGGTAGTAGCTGATTCTTAAATCACACATACAGATCTCAGTGCTTAAGGATGGCTTCAATGAAACAACCCACCATGTACTCCTACATGGCCTCACATCGATACCTTTACCAAATCGTGTTCAACACATTACTCTCATACCCACATGATCATTTCACTCTAGCCCATCTCCCAGATGAACCAGACCTGACACGACTCTAAGCATAGCAGGCACAGCAAGGTAGGAACGACACATACATATGGCTCAATCAACTCCTACACATGCTAGTGGGTTTCATCTAGTTACTGTGGCAATGACAGGTCATGCAGAGGAAATGGGTTCAACTAACATAGCACACAGCAGTTTGAAACGCGTTGTCTTAATGCAGTAAAAGAGAGCAGGAGCGAGAACATGGGGTTGTATCGATATGATCAAATGGTTGGTTGCTTGCCTGATGGGTCGATGCACTGATATTGTTCTTCGTTGGGGTAATCACGATACTCCTCAGGGGCAGGACCTGCCGTAGAGAGCACCGATACACAATCATCACCAAACAATATGCAACAATATGATGCATAAAACATGGCAATATGAGTGTGTTGGGCTAATGCAACTAAAACCAGATGGGTTTGAACCATTTTGAATCAAAGATTCAAGTTTCAAACTCATACATGGCCCTTATAAGTGCTTTATCTAGTTCTGCTCTAAACATCAGGTTAGCTTGCTTAAACATGCATGAAACCAGTACAGATGGATAGATTGGATTTTTCTGATCATTTTTCATATATAAAACTTTGCATTTGGAGCTACGGTTGATTTACTATGAATTTTTGAAGTTTAGATCATTTTCTGAAATTTATAAATCATTCTGGATTTATTTTAATTTCAGAAAAGGATTACTGCGTCAGCATGATGTCATGCTGACCTCAGCAGGTCAACAGGCCGGTCCAGGTCAAACTGACCAGTGGGTCCCGCATGTCAGTAGTTAATTAACTAACTAAATTTAGTTAAATCTAAACTGGGTTAATTAGTAGAGGGGGGGGCACTTGTCATAGACTCAGGGGAGTCAACCTGGACCCACCCTAGTCAAAGTCAAGGTCAAACACGCCGGCGTCTAGCCACCGGCGAGGCCAAACGCGGCGGCGAGAGTGATTTTGTGCATTCCGACGACCAAATGGGCGGCGGAGAGCATCTGCGGGTAGCTAGGACCGAGCCGCAGCTCTTGGTGGCAGTGGTTGAGCTCGGGGTGGCCGGAGACGTCGCTGGCGACGACTTTGGCAGTCGCCGGAGTCGGGTGAAGACGAATCCGAGGCTACGGGGCACGGCGAGGCATGTGGTGAGGTGCGTTGGGCCCCTGGGGACGCGGTGAGTGCGTTAGACATGGTGGGGTGGCCGGTGGTTAGCCGGAGACACGTCGGCGACGAGCTCCGCGGTGGCGCATGCGGGTGAGCTACGTGTGCTCGCGGTGGTGCACGCGAGCGAGAAAGGGAAGGGGGAGGAGGTAGCCAGGCTCACAGCGGTCTTGAGGAAGCAGCCGACGCGGTCGGGGACGAGCTGGTGCGGCGGCGATGGCGAAAGGGATCTCCGGCGGTGGCGAGGTTGAACGAGGTCGGGGCAGTGGCTTCAGGGCAGCGAGTGCTCGGGGCTCGGCTTTCTCGAAGGAGCGGAGGGCGGCGAAGCTTCTGGACATAGTGGCGCAGCGCGGGGTTGACGGAGAGCGCGACTATGGCGAGGGTGCGGCGGCGGTGGCGTCGGCCATGGCGCGGGAGAGCGAGGGAGAGGAGCTGTGGAAAGGAGCTGGTGTCTGCGGGGTCGGGGAGAGGGAGAGGGGTCGTTCCCCGTCAACAGCTGGACGAGGGGAGTGGCGAGGCGGCGGGCAGCTGTGTGGCATGCATGCTGTGCTCACCGTCAAGCAGCTGCCTGCCTGCCTGGCCAAGCCAAGCGGCTCGCTGGAGCGGTGGCTGGGCTGGGCCGGCAGGTGGGCCTACTAGGTGGCACGAGGTAAGACTTTCCCTTCTTGCTGTGCTGGCGCCGGACGGAGTGGGTTCCGCCCAGGGGCCACGCGCCTTGGGGCCAAGGCACCTTCTTGAGGGGGAGGCGGCTGAGGCGCCCCTGGAACTTCGTCACTTGCGCAGGGCGGGGCGCGGTGCAATGAGAGGGTTAGTGCAGGGGAGCCCCCTGCGGCGCTGACGAGCTCGATGATGCGGGCGAGCCACTCTTGTAGAGGTCGTCGATGGGGCGGTAGTGCAGGAGCTCCCACGCCAGGAGCAGCACCGCGTGCGCGTCCGCAGGAGCGCGGCGGGCGTGGGACAAGGAGCCGGTCGGAGTCAGCGATGGGGTGGCGTTGCGGCCTTCTCGCCGCACTGAAGGATGCAGGGATGACACCTGCTGCTCATTCCCTGCCGGGCCAGTGGCGGCGTTGACGGCAGCCGACGGGGAATGGCGGGGGCGCCCGCCGACGGGGGCCGTCTGGGCGACGCGAGTGGCGAGAGCGGCCCGGCGCTCGGCGCGGGCGCGACGTGCGTCTGATATGGATGGGATGGGCGGTGAAACACAAGGCGACGGAAGGCAGATTCTGGCACGCCCCTACCTGGCGTGCCAAATGTGGGATTTCGGGTTCCGGTAGACCCTTGAGGTTCGAACACTGGGGTGCACGCGGAGATCACTCCTCCAGCCTACCCATGTCTCACCGCCTCGCCAGGATCTAAAACTACACGAAGAACAACACAAGGGACACGAGATTTATACTGGTTCAGGCTACCATTCTGGTGTAATAACCTACTCCAGTTTGTGGTGTGGTGGATTGCCTCTGGGGCTGATGAGGAACAGTACAAGGGGAGAACAGCCTCGGAAGGGTCTGTTCTTAGTTGGTGCAATGAACTACTAGGGGGAGTTCAGTCGCCTCTCTCTCTCTGTGTCCCAGATGCAGTTCCGATCTCTCTACCCTGTGGGTCGCTAGTCCTATTTATAGGCGAAGGCCCCGGGCCTCTTCCCAAATATTGAGCGGGAAGGGCGCCAACAATTGGCCATTTTGAAGGGGAACATCTAGTACACTTATCCTGACTAAAGTTGGTCCTCGCCTGCCAAAGACCCTGACGATGACGTCGGCTTGGGCTCCACGATGACCTCCGTTCTACCGTCCTGCTGGCTTGGTCTTGTTGCAGCGAAATGGTTGCCTTTGCTTGATACCCTTGTCTGTGCTTGCTCCCTTTGCACCAAAAGGGAAACAAGGACTCGGCGCAGGCCGGCGCCCGCCTGGCCTTGGTCGTCATGGCTTGCGTCACGAGCACCTCGTGAGGTACCCCGCCTTGATATCTCCACCTCCTCGCAAGCCAGCCTAACGAGGCCGTGCCTGAGGAAGCCTCCTGTCGTCCGCCCCACGAGGCTTGGCCCCTCGCGAGGGTCTTGAGCATGTGTTGATGAAGATGGGCCATACTGGGCCACTCCTTGAGCCATGCCGCAGGCCGCAGGCAGGCAAGTCTGGGTACCCCCATTCCCAGAATGCCGACACTGTCGGAGGGGGAATCAACCATGGAGGGCCTCTACATCAACATCCTTACCCCTCTGATGAGTTGTGAGTAGTTTACCATAGACCTACGGGTCCATAGTTATTACCTAGATGGCTTCTTCTCCCTTTTTGGATCTCAATACAATGTTCTCCCCCTCTCTTGTGGAGATCTATTCGATGTAAACTCTTTTTGCGGTGTGTTGGTCGAGATCGGATGAATTGTGGGTTTATGATCAAGTTTATCTATGAATAATATTTGAATCTTCTCTGAATTCTTTTATGTATGATTGAGTTATATTTGCAAGTCTCTTTGAATTATCAGTTTGGTTTGTCCTACTAGATTGGTCTTTCTTGCCATAGGAGAAGTGCTTAGCTTTGGGTTCAATCTTGCGGTGTCCTTACCCAGTGACAAAAAGGGTTGAGGCATGTATTGTATTGTTGCCATCGAGGATAACAAGATGGGGTTTATATCATATTGCATGAGTTTATCCCTCTACATCATGTCATCTTGCTTAATGTGTTACTCTATTCTTATGAACTTAATACTCTAGATGCAGGAAGGAGTCGGTCGATGTGTGGAGTAATAGTAGTAGATGCAGGCAGGAGTCGGTCTACTTGTTATGGACGTGATGC
Organism: Triticum aestivum; assembly: GCF_018294505.1. Lineage (NCBI taxonomy): Eukaryota > Viridiplantae > Streptophyta > Magnoliopsida > Poales > Poaceae > Triticum > Triticum aestivum. The sequence goes on from NC_057810.1 coordinate 364,084,524, forward strand.
CTATATACATGATCATGCCTAGATAATCTCATAACTATGCGCTTTTCTATCAATTGCTCGACAGTAATTTGTTCACCCACCGTAATACTTATGCTATCTTGAGAGAAGCCACTAGTGAAACCTATGGCCCCCGGGTCTATCTGTTATCATATTTGCTTTAAATCTACCTTTATTTGCATCTTTACTTTTTGCATCTATATTATAAAAAACCAAAAACATATTTATATTATAATACTATCTTTATTAGATCTCACTTTCGCAAGTGGCCGTGAAGGGATTGACAACCCCTTTATTGCATTGGTTGCGAGTTCTTAGTTTGTTTGTGTAGGTGCGTGGGACTTTTGAGGAGCCTCCTATTGGAGTTCTCAAAACTGAGGGAAATACTTAAGCTACACTTGCTGCATCACCCTCTCCTCTTCGAGGAAAACCAACGCAAGCTCAAGACGTAGCACGTGGTCGGGGGTGCTATTGTAGCATGGACGTAGATCCGGCTTGAACTTGCTGGGCCAAACGATGCGGCGCAGCTCCGGGGGTTAAAGCATGGCAACGTCCCACACTCACAGGTACCGGTTGCATGGGTGGAGCTTGGTCTTGGCGCCCCCGCGCTATTGCCTCCGGTGGCACACAGTCTTGACGTGGCGGCACGGGGAGCGCACATGCTTCTCCTTCGGGCCACTACACCACATGGCAGCTTGCTTTGTCGTGCACCGGTGCCCCACGTGGCGGGTCGCAGTTGGGCACCTCATGCCTGGGCTCGGGGTCAGCGCTGCGCAACGGAGGAGGAGGGGGCGTGCCGTGAGCCACGTCGCCCACCTGAGACGGCGGGGACTGATGCGGCTTGAACTACGTCGGTATTTCCACAATGAGGAAGGGATGATGCAACACAACAATGGTAGGTATTTCCCTTAGTGATGAGACCAAGGTTATCGAACCAGAAGGAGAATGATACATCTCCATCGTATCTATTTTTCCAAACTCTTTTGCCCTTGTTTTGGACTCTAATTTGCATGATTTGAATGGAACTAACCCGGACTGATGTTGTTTTCAGCAGAATTGCCTTGGTGTTATTTTTGTGCAGAAATAGAAGTTCTTGGAATGACTTGAAAATCCATGGAGAATATTTTTGGAATAAATAAGAATATTGGTGAAAGTATCAATCGTGGGGACACACCTGCTGTCCACAAGGGTGGAGGGCGCACCCACGCCCCTAGGGCACGCCCCCTGCCTTGTGGGTCCCCTGGACTTCCACCGACCTCAACTCCAACTACATATATTCACCTTTGGGGAGAAAAAAATCAAATAGAAGGAATCATCGCGTTTTATGATACTGAGCCGCCGCCGCCTCCCGTTCTTCATCGGGAGAGAAGATCTGGAGTCCGTTCGGGGTTCCGGAGAGGGGAAATCATCATCGTCATCATCATCAACCATCCTCCATCACCAATTTCATGATGCCCACCGCCGTGCGTGAGTAATTCCATCATAAGCTTGCTACATGGTGATGGGCTGGATGAGATTTATCATGTAATCGAGTTAGTTTTGTTAGGGTTTGATCCCTAGTATCCACTATGTTCTGAGACTGATCTTGCTATGACTTTGCTATGCTTAATGCTTGTCACTAGGGCCCGAGTACCATGAATTCAGATCTGAACTCTTTATGTTTCCATGAATATATTTGTGTTCTTGATCCGATCTTGCAAGTTGTAGACACCTATTACGAGTTATGATCCGCATACCCCAAGGTGACAATAATTGGGATTCTTTCCAGTGATTACCGTAGTTCGAGGAGTTCATGTATTCACTAAGTGCTAATGCTTTGTTCCGGTTCTCTATTAAAAGGAGGCCTTAATATCCCTTAGTTTCCATCAGGACCCCACTGCCACGGGAGGGTAGGACAAAGATGTCATACAAGTTCTTTTCCATAAGCACGTATGACTATATTCGGAATACATGCCTACATTATATTGATGAATTGGACCTACTTCTGTGTCACCCTAGGTTATAACTGTTGCGTGATGAATGCCATCCGACATAATTATCTATCACTGATCCATTTCCTACGAGCTTTTCACATATTGATCTTTGCTAAGTTACTTTTCCGTTGCTACTGTTACAATCACTACAAAGCTGTTACTATTACTTTTACCACCGTTACCGTTACTTCCATACTACTTTGCTACTAAATACTTTGTTGCGGATATTAAGTCTTTAAGGTGTGGTTGAATTGAGAACTTAGCTGCTAATACTTGAGAATATTCTTTGGTTCCTCTCATGTCGAATCAATAAATTTGGGTTGAATACTCTACCCTCGAAAACTATTGTGATTCCCTATAGTTGTGGGTTATCAAGACCTTTTTCGAGCACCGTTGTCGGGGAGCATAGCTCTATTCTCTGAGTCACTTGGGATTTATATCTGTTGATCACAATGAGGAACATGAAAGATACTAGAACCAAGATTTTCCCCTCTGCTATGAGGGGAGGTAAGGAACTGCCATCTAGCTCTGCACTTGATTCACCTTCTATTTTGAGTAAGCTTGCGACACCTACACCTGCTATTGATTTTGACATGTCGAATGTTATTGATGATGCTACTTCTGGTATGAATGTTGCTTATGATGCTACTACTTTGCTTGATAAAACTGTGCCACTGGGTGAATTACTTGATGAACATCTTGCTAGAGTTAGAACTATTGATTATGCTGAAGATGATGAAATTTCTGAACTGATGAAATTATTGAAACTAAAAACTTTGAAACACATGTTAGACCTATCTCTCCTAGATATGAACTTCCTGTTATGCCTGAGGGCTATGTTATGAAGGGAAAGTTAGCTAGGGACTTTCTTGCTTGTAAGGATAGAGATGATCTTAAGAAACTATTATGTAAGTGGAAAGAAAAATCTTTGAATGCTAGAATGCAATATGATCCTAAGTTTGCTACTTCACCTATCTATGTTACTGATAAGGGTTATGAATTCTTTATCGATCCTGAGTTAATTATATTGGTGGAATCAGATCCTTTCCATGGTTATGAATTTGAAACTGTTGTGGCACATCTTACTAACTTGAATGATATAGCCACCCTATTTGCTCATGAGGAATTTTTTTGCTATTACTATATTCTTAAGTTATTTCCTTTCTCATTAAAGGGTGATGCTAAGATATGGTTTAATTCTCTTGCTCCTGGTTGTGTGCGTAGTACCCAGGATATGATTTACTACTTCTCCGCAAAATATTTTCCTGCTCATAAGAAACAAGCTACCTTACAGGAAATATTTAACTTTGTGCAAATTGAAGAAGAGAGTCTCCCAGAAGCTTGGGGGATGCTTCTACAATTAATTAATCTTTGCCTAATCATCCCCTCAAGAAAAATGAAATATTTGATATCTTTTAAAATGGACTAACCGACGCTTCTAGGGACCACCTAGATAGTTGTGCTGGTTGTGTTTTCAGGGAACGAACTATTGACCAGGCTGAATTGCTATTGAATAATATATTGAGTAATGATAATGATTGGACACTTCCTGAACCAACTCCTAAGCCAACTCCAAAGAAAAGAGGTATTCTATTTCTCAGTCTTGAAGATATGCAAGAGGCGAAGAAATCTATGAAATAAAAGGGTATTAAAGCTGAAGATGTTAAGAATTTACCGCCTATTGAAGAAATACATGGTCTTGATAACCCGACACATGAAGTAGAGGTAAATTACCTCTTTATATTTGATGAAGGTGATATTCTTCATAATAAGTTTGCTAGTCAATGCTTGGATGAGTTGGATAATTTTATTGTTAAACAAGAAAATTTCAATGCTTATGTTAGTAGACAATTGAAACGTAATGCTTATATGCTTGACTGCTTGGGTGACTATATGAGTAGGACCATTAGTGAACCTAAGATTATCAGTAAGGATGCTTCCATGGTTAAAACTCAAGTAGAACAAGTGCTTAAGGCACATGATGATTTGCTCAATGAGCTAAATAGTAAGAACAATGATAATGTTGTTAGGGTTATGACTAGAGGTGGTAAAATGAGCCAGGAACCTTCATATCCTGAGGGCCATCCTAAGAGAGTTGAGTAAGATTCTCAGAGAATTAATATCGATGCACCTAATCCTAACAATAAAAAGAAAAAGAAATCTGACATGGCTTTGCATGTTTCTAGTGAACCTGCTATAGATACACCTAAGAATCCCAATGATATTTCTATTTCTGATGCTGAGACACAATATGGTGATGAAGTGAACCTAGTGATAATGTTAATGATGATGTTCATGTTGATGCTCAACCTAGTAATGATAATGATGTAGAGATTGAACCTGTTGTTGATCTTGATAACCCCCAATCAAAGAATCAATGTTATGATAAGAGAGACTCCATTGCTAGGAAGCATGGTAAAGAAAGAGGACCATGGGTTCAGAAACCCATGCTCTTTCCTCCTAAGCCATCCAAGAAAAAGGATGATGAGGATTTTGAGCGCCTTTTTGAAATGCTTATACCTGTCTTTTTGCGTATGCGTTTGACTTATATTTTGAAAATGTCTCCTGATGCTATGTATATGAAAGAATTCTTACAAATAGAAGAAAGATACCGGAAGCTGAAACTTCCACCATGCTTGCTAATTATACTTTTAAGGGTGGAATACCTAAGAAACTTGGAGATCCAGGAATACCAACTATACCATGCTCCATTAAAAGAAACTATGTTAAAATTGCTTTGTATGATCTTGGAGCCGGTGTTAGTGTTATGCCTTTGTCTTTATATCGTAGAATTGAGTTGAATAAGTTGACACCTACTGAAATCTCTTTGCAAATGGCTGATAAATCAACTGCTATACCCATCGGTATTCGTGAAGATGTGCCTGTTGTGGTTGCAAATGTCACTATCTTAACGGACTTTGTTATTCTTGATGTTCCCGAGGATGAAAATATGTCGATCATCCTTGGTAGACCCTTTTTGAATACTGCAGAGGTTGTTATTGATTGCGACAAAGGCAATGTCACTTTTCATGTTAATGGTAATGAGCATACGGTACACTTTCCGAAGAAACAACCTCAAGTTCATAGTATCAATCTATTGGAAAAGTTTCAACTATTACTATTGGAGGTTTTGGATTCCCTCTCCCGACTGTAAAAAATAAATATGATATTCTTATTGTTGGGGACATGCATATCCCCGTCGAGGTAACTTAGTGTTATATGAAAATTCTCCTGTTTCATGATATTCAAAAGAAGTTTGTTAATAAGACTTGATCAACCTTGTTAATGGATTCCTTTTGATGAGCATGAGATGGATGAATTTAGAAGGCACAACCTTCTGTACCTACTTTCTACCTTCTGTTATTTAGAATAAATAAAGCAAAAATAGTATTATCTGTCTGTTTTCTGAATTATCCGTGCAATAAAAAATGTCCCGAAAATAAAAGTTCTCCAAATGCCCTGAAAATTTAGTCATCCCGTTACTCAAACCCGTGTTCTTGCTCATCTTGCTGCCATTTTTGATCTCCTTGTGCAAATCTCCATTTGCAAAACTATTTTGGGGGATTATTCTTCGGTATGTGACTCCTCCAATGGTTTAATTAGTTTTTGTTCTAGTGCTTTATTTATTGCAAATTTTTGCTGCTGCGGTGACCCTGTTCTTGAGCTTGCATGTCAAATTTATATTGTCCAAAGTAGTTTTGATGCATGATATAGCCTCTAGGCACTTGTAGGAGTGCTATCAATCTAGTTGAGGTTGGTTCACTTTTATTTTGAGTCACTAAAAGTTTCACAAAATTTTCAGAGGAAGAAAATTGTTTAGGAAGATATACCAAGGCGGTTCCTCAAGGAAACAAGCCCCAAGGCTCGCGATACGTGAGCCCGACCTTGAACCACCAAGAGAAGCTCTAGTACGACCTTGCGAATGGCCATTGGATGAATTCATGGTTCATGCAGGTTTAAAGGATGAGTTTGATGCATACATACAAAATGCTGAGGACTTTGTGTGAGATAAGTGCCGACAATACTATCACCTCACTGATTCATTTGTGCCAAGATTTAAATTTACATCCCAATGCAATACTCATACTATCACGTTTCATCTTTATGATAAATCTTATACCATGGTAGACCTAAAAGATTTTAGTGATGGATGCAAAATACCACAATGGGGCATTCATAGTGAGCCTCGCAAAACTGAGTATAATGATTTCCTTGCAAGTATCACTGCGGGAGAAACTAGAGATATCACACAAGCCTCCATGGGGAACATTCATTTTCCTTCCATACATTACTTTGCTCTCTTCATAGGTAGATGCATTAATGGTAAACATGATCATAGCCACCTTTGTGCATCGGACCTTAGTGTCCTCAAGTGTGTAGTGTTGGGTGATAAGAGATATAACTTGGGGGCTATTATTGCAAGGAGGTTACATCTTAATGCTAATGATGGTGATTTCTTTGGTGGGATTTATGCCGCCCGTTTAGCTAATTATCTTGGGGTACCAATAAAGGAGAATGACATTGAATTACCACCTGCTTTCCTTGATTATAATGCTTTGGTATGCTATCAATTTCTTGTGAGGAACGAACAATCCCTCTTGTACCGACTAATCTTTGACCGACAGCGCGCTGTCCATATTACTCTTCCTGCTCCTGCCTTCTTTAACTTTCAGGTAAAAGGGAGATATTTTATAACTAGAGAGGAGGCAAACGGGTATGAGAGAGAGGTGGAGGCCGCTCGCCTCCATGCTGCATCCCTTCAAGTAGTAGCTGTTGCATCTCAGTACGACCCCGACTACAACTTTGGATGTCCGCTAGGCCAGCCGTGGCCCTAGACCAACTTAGGCAAAAAGCCTAAGCTTGGGGGAGTACGTATTTCTCACCGACATTACATTCATGTTCACACATTCATTCCAGTTGTCGGCGTTCATACTTTTCCATTGTATTATCCATGCTAGTTTATTTTCTTTTACCCGCTTTCTTCTTGTGTGTTTGCATTTTTTTTTGAGAAAAACTAAAAAAAATAGTTGTAGATTCTGTTTATTTTCCTTTCCATGTTTATGTAGTAGTACTATTAAATAAAAAACCAAAAAGATTTCTTGTTCGTCTTTTGCTTGTTGGGAGATTTCCCGTGTAAATAGTTTTTCTCGTTCTTGTTTTACTTTCTTCGGAAAAACAAAGACTCCAAAAACATTTCAGTGTGTTTACTTGAAATTCTTTTTCTTTTCTTTGGGGGTCAAGAGGAGAAGACCATGATGAAAATGATGAGTGGCTCTCATATGCATTACTGTTGATCTAACAAAGAGCCCATATTACCTTGTCTTCTCCTTTGAATAAATGTTTGCGGATTCAAGCTTAGTCCAATGCACATGCACTAATATTATTATTCACACCGTTCGGTCGTGCAGGTGAAAGGCAATAATTATGATATATGATGAAATGATTGAGATGAGGAAAAGCTGGATGAACTCGACCTATCTTGTTTTTAAAATATGATTAATTCATCGTTCCTGATTCAGCCCATTATGAATGAAACATGTTTGAATGACAATTAGAGATTATAGTTACTCATGCCATGTTTAATTGGCTAGGAGTTTATAATGGTTTACCTTGCGCACCAACATGCTTTTAAAATGGTTGTGATGTAGCATGATAGGATGGTATCCTCCTTTGAATGATTCAAGTGGCTTTACTTGGCACATGTTCATGCATGTAATTGAAACAAAATCAACATAGCCTCCACGATATTTATTTTCATGGTGATTTATATCCTACTCATGCTTGCACTCAATGTTGGTTAATCTCAATGCATGTTTATGACTGTTAACACTCTCTAGCTGGTCACTTCCCAGTCTCTTGCTAGCCTTCACTTGTACTAAGCGGGAATAATGCTTATGCATCCACTTCTGTAAACCCAAAGTTGTTCCATATGAGTCCACCATACCTACCTATATGCAGTATTTACCTGCCCTTCCAAGTAAATTTGCATGTGCCAAACTCTAAACCTTCAAATTATAATCTGTTTTGTATGCCCAAATCGCTCATGTAGCGACTTGGGGCCGTCAGTATCTTCCACGCTAGGTGGGTTAGTACCATGATGAGTGGACTCCGCTCGTTATTCACGAGAAAATGGCTGGTAATTGGAATGCCCAGTTCCATAATCAAATCAAATAAAAATATAACTTCAAACAAAACTCCCCTAGGATTGTTGTTAGTTGGACGACACCCATTGTTTCGGACCAGCTGTGGAATGTGCTTGTTGGTGGTGGGGGAGTAAAACCTTTACCATTCTGTTTGGGAATCGCCTATAATGTATCTAGTATGGAAGATACCGAGATCTCTTGGTTGTTATGTTGACAATGAAAGCATACCGCTCAAAATATTATTTATCTCTGTATTAAAAACTCGAGCTCTGGCCTTGCAAATCCCTACATCCCTCTGCGAAGGGCCTATCTATTTACTTTTATTGCTGAGTCATCATCCTCTTATAAAAAGCACCAGTTAGAGAGCACCACTGTCATTTGTATCATTGTTATTAATTGATATTGAGTATGACTGTGACTGGATCTCTTTTACCATGAATTACAATGTCTATCCAGTCCTTGATCTTCACGTGTGCTCTGCATTTATATTTTGCGGTCTCCGAAAGGGCTAGAGAGATACCATTTTGTTATATTATACCATGATTGTTTTGGAAAAGTTTTGTCATCTAAGATTTATTATTATTACACGCTAGTTGATTATGTCATTGATATGAGTAAATATGAGACCTAAATGCTATTGTGAATATGGTTAGTTCATGATCTTTGCTAAAAACCTGAATGTTGGCTATACATATTTGCAACAACAAGATCAAACAGAGTTTGTAAAAGTTTTTCTTTATCATGTTCAGTTTATCAACTGAATTGCTTGAGGACAAGCAATGGGTTAAGCTTGGGGGAGTTGATACGTCTCCATCGTATCTACTTTTCCAAACTCTTTTGCCCTTGTTTTGGACTCTAATTTGCAAGATTTGAATGGAACTTACCCGGACTGACGCTGTTTTCAGCAAAATTGCCTTTGTGTTATTTTTGTGCAGAAATAAAAGTTCTTGGAATGACTTGAAAATCCACAGAGAATATTTTTGGCATGAACAAAAATATTGGCGAAAGAATCAACCAAGGGGGACCCACCTGCTGTCCACAAGGGTAGAGGGCGTGCCCCCTGCCTTGTGGGTCCCCTGGACTTCCACCGACCTCAACTCCAACTCCATATATTCACGCTTCGGGAGAAAAAATCAGAGAGAAAGACTCATTGCGATTTATGATATGGAGCCGCCGCCGCCTCTTGTTCTTCATCGGGAGGGCAGATCTGGAGTCCTTTCGGGGCTACGGAGAAGGGAAATCATCACCGTCGTCATCATCAACCATCCTCCATCACCAATTTGATGACGCTCACCGTCGTGCGTGAGTAATTCCATCATAGGCTTGCTGGATGGTGATGGGTTGGATGAGATTTATCATGTAATCGAGTTAGTTTTGTTAGGGTTTGATCCCTAGTATCCACTATGTTCTGAGATTGATCTTGCTATGACTTTGCTATGCTTAATGCTTGTCACTAGGGCCCGAGTGCCATGAATTCAGATCTGAACTCTTTATGTTTCCATGAATATATTTGTGTTCTTGATCCGACCTTGCAAGTTGTAGACACCTATTACGAGTTATGATCCGCATACCCCAAGGTGAAAATAATTGGGATTCTTTCCGGTGATTACCGTGGTTTGAGGACTTCATGTATTCACAAAGTGCTCATGCTTTGTTCCTGTTCTCTATTAAAAGGAGGCATTAATATCCCCTAGTTTCCATTAGGACCCCGCTGCCACGGGAGGGTAGGACAAAATATGTCATGCAAGTTCTTTTCCATAAGCACGTATGACTATATTCAGAATACATGCCTACATTATATTGATGAATTGGAGCTAGTTCTGTGTTACCCTAGGTTATAACTGTTTCATGATGAATGCCATCTGACATAATTATCCATCACTGATCCATTGCCTACGAGCTTTTCACATATTGATCTTTGCTAAGTTACTTTTCTATTGCTACTGTTACATCACTACAAAACTACTACTATTACTATTATCACTGTTACCGTTACTTCTAGACTACTTTGCTACTAAATACTTTGCTGTAGATATTAAGATTTTCAGGTGTGGTTGAATTGACAACTCAGCTGCTAATACTTGAGAATATTCTTTGGCCCCCATTGTGTCGAATCAATAAACTTGGGTTGAAGACTCTAACCTCGAAAATTGTTGCAGGCCCCTATACTTGTGGGTTATCAGAGAACCACGTAACACTACATGAACGGTACCTGCACACAAAAAACAAATACTTGCAACCCGACATGTTAAAGGGGTTGTCAATCCCTTTCGGGCAATGGTGCCATAAATTGTCAAGTTGACGGGATAAAATTGTAGTAGATTGAGAGATGCAAATATAAGCAAATACAATTCAGCGAGGTATTTTTTGTTTTTTGGGATTAATAGATCTGAAAATAAAAGTTGCAAATAAATAAAAAGGCAAATAGCAAAATCGATCTAAAATATATGATGAGAAAATAGACCCCGGGGTCGTAGATTTCTCTAGTTGCTTCTCTCGAAAAAATAGCGTACGGTGGGTAAACAAATTACTGTTGGGCAATTGATAGAACTTCAAATAATTATGACGATATCCAAGCAATGATCATTATATAGGCATCACGTCCAAGATTAAGAGACTGACTCCTGCCTGCATCTACTACTATTACTCCACACATCAACCGCTATCCAGCATGCATCTAGTGTATAAGTTCATGGAGAAATGGAGTAATGCAATAAGAACGATGACACGATGTAGACAAGATCTATTGATGTAGGAATAGACCCCATCTTGTTATCCTTAATAGCAATGATACACACGTGTCATTTCCCCTACTGCCACTGGGATTGAGCACCGTAAGATCGAACCCATCACAAAGCACCTTTTCCCATGGCAAGAAAAATCGATCTAGTCGGCCTAACTAAACCAAAGATTCGAAGAAGAAATATGAGGCTATAAGTAAAAATGCATATAAAAAATCAAAAGACTCAAATAACTTTCATGGATAAAAACATAGATCTGATCATAAACTCAAAGTTCATCGGATCCCAACAAACACACCACAAAAAGAGTTACATCAAATAGATATCCAAGTGACCATTGTATTGAGAATCAAAAGAGAGAGAGAGAGGAAGCCATCTAGCTATGAACTACGGACCCGTAGGTCTACAATGAACTACTCACGCATCATCGGAAAGGCGCCAATGAGGATGATGAACCCCTCCGTGATGGTGTCTAGGTTGGATCTATGGTTTCTGGAACTTGCGGCTGATGGAATTGTTTTTTGTCGACCCCCCTAGGGTTTCTTGAATATTGCGGTATTTATAGAGCAAAGAGGCGGTGCGGGAGGCCACCGAGTTGGTCACAACCCACCAGCTCAGGCGCACCCAGGTGGGTTGTGCCCCCTCGGGGCACCCCATTGGTACTTCTTCGGCCCATCCTGTGTTTTCTAGCCCAGAAAAATTCTCCAAAAAGTTTTGCTGCGTTTGGACTGCGTTTGGTATTGATTTTGTGCGAATTAAAAAACAAGCAAAAAACAACAACTGGCACTGGCACTATGTCAATAGGTTAGTCCCAAGAATGATATAAAGTTGCTATAAAATGATTGTAAAACATCCAAGTATGATAATATAACAACATGGAACAATCAATAATTATAGATACGTTGGAGATGTATTAGCATCCCCAAGCTTAATTCCTGCTCGTCCTCGAGTAGGTAAATGATAAAAAATTTGAACTTTTGATGTGGAATGTTTCCTAACATGTTCATCACATATTCTTTTCTTTGTATCATGGACATTTTGACTTTTATATGATTCAAACCAATAGTCTAGTTTTGACATGAGGATTTCAATACTCAAGCATATCAACAAGCAACCATGTCTTTCAAAATATCAATACTAAAGCAAGTTATCCCTAGCCCATTATGCTCAAAAATTTGATCCATTCATGAAACACACTCGCATATTAGCTACACCCAATGCTCAAGTACGATCATAGTGCCCCTTAGTTGGTGCTTTATCAGAGAAGATGGAGACTCATTTAAAAATAAAAATTGCATAAAGTAAATAGAGAGGCCCTTCGCAGACGGAAGTAGGGATTTGTAGAGGTGCCAGAGCTCAGAGCGAAAAAGATAGAGATGAAACATTTTGGGTGTCATGCTTTTCCTATCAAGGAAAACGATCGAGTAGTTCCCAATACTTTCCATGCTAGATATATAATAGGCGGTTCCCAAAAATAAAATAAAGTTTATCCCTTTTTCCACCATACTTTCACATTCCATGGCTAACCGAATCCACGGGTGCCATCCATACCAACACTTTCGAAGGAATTTATTATTTGACAACATAAAGTAAATTCATTTTTCATTTTGGGACTGGGCATCCCTAATACCTTTGCCGTACTCTGATGCAATGACAAGTGAATAAACACTCATCTTGAGAATGACACATCTAGCATGGAAAAAATATCAGCCACCCCCTACCGTTTCATGAGCGATATGAGCACACAAAAAGGAAATTTATGTTGAAATTAGAGATGGCACATACAAATTTGCTTAGAACGGCACAGAAATACCGCATATAGGTAGGTTGGACTCATATGGCAAAACTGGGTTTAAGGATTTTGGATGCACATGTAGTGATCATACTTAGTGCAAGTGAAGGCTAGCAAAAAGATTGAGAAGCATCCAACCAAGAAATGAAAAGTCACATAAGCGAGCATTAAGCACAACTAACACCGAATAATGCACCACGAGTAGGATGTAATTTCATTGCATAACTATTGACTTTTGTGCTTGCAAAGGGAATCAAAACCTTAACACCGATATGCTTACTAAAACATAATTACTCCTTAACATGACTCACATATCATATCATCCTATCCGCAAAACTATTACAAAGAATCAAGTTTATTTTGTCCAATGATCTTCATGAAAGTTTTTTATTATATCCTTCTTGAATATCTATCAATTTGGGACTAATTTCATAAGTTGCTTTTGATAGCGCAAACAAGTCTAAGTGAAGAACATGAGCATAAAAAAATTTCTTCTCTCAAAATAATTTAAGTGAAGCAAGAGAGAATTTCTTAAAAAATTACTAACTCTCAAATAATTCTAAGTGAAGCATAAGAGCATTTCTTCAAAAGTACTAAAGCACACCATGCTCAAAAGATATAAGTGAAGTACTAGAGCAATGCCATAGCTCATAAAGATTTAAGTGAAGCATAGAGAGCAATTCTAACAAGTCATCACAAAATTTTGGTTGCCTCAAATAGGTGTGTCCAGCAAGGATAGATGGCACAAAATAAAAAGCAAAACAAGCAAAGACTCATATAATACAAGTCGCTCGAAGAAAAACTCATCATATGTGACGAATAAAAATATAGCTCCAAGTAAAACACGGATGTTCGTTAGAAGAAAGAGGGGATGCCACTCGGGCATCCCCAAGCTTAGTTGCTTGCGTCTCTTTTAGATAATATCTTGGGATTCCATGGGCACCCCAAAGCTTCGGCTCTTCTTACTCCTTATTCCTTCATCCATCGTGATCTCACCCAAAACTTGAAAATTTCAATCACACAAAACTCAACAAAACCTTCGTGAGATCTGTTAGTATAACAAAGCAAATCACTACTCTAAGTACTATTGCAAACCCATTCATATTTTATTTTTCCATTATATCTACTGTATTCCAACTTTACTATATCTTATACCCTCCAATACAAACCATAAATTCATAGAAAAAAGAACACAATGCAAAGAAAACAGAATCTGTCAAAAATAGAACAGTTTGTAGTAATTAGGGAACTTTGTATAGTTCTGTAATTCCAAAAATTCTGTAAAATTAGTACAACGTGGGAAATTTCTATATCAATCTTGCATAAAACATTTAGAGGAAAAACACGTTTCTATGATTTATGAAAATTATTTTTCTGGGCGCAAAAGTTTTTGTTTTTCAGCAAGATCAAGGCAACTATCGCCCAACATGATCCCAAAGGCTTTGCTTGGAAAAAACACTAATTAAAACATAAAAAACACATCTAATCAGAGGCATCTTTATATATTTATTGCAAAACAGCAAGAAACCAAAAATCAAAAAGATAAAGATTGGGTTGCCTCCTAACAAGCGCTATCATTTTACGCCCCTAGCTAGGCATAAAGCAAAAGATCTAGGTATTGTCTTCTTTATTTCTAGATCCATACGATGCCCTCATGATTGATTCATATGGTGGCTTTATTCTTTTTCTAGGGATGTGTTCCATACTGTTCCTTAGTGGAAATTGAAATTTAATATTGCCTTCTTTCATATCCATCACGACACAATAGTACGTAAAAACGTTCTACCAAGTATAATTGGATAAGACAATTGCAACCAATATCAAGAAATATAAAATCTATGGGAACATAATTCCTATTTGCAAGAATAAGAACATCATTAATTCTTCCCATAGGCTTTTTAATACTAGAATCCGCTTAGTGCAAATTTAGAGAACATTCTTCACTATCGGTAAGACCAAGCACATCACATAAAGATTTCAGAATTGTAGAAACACTAGCACCCAAGTCACATAAAGCAAAACACTCATAATTTTTAATCTTGATTTTGATAGTAGGTTCCAATTCATCATGTAATTTTCTAGGAATTGAAATCTCTAATTCCAAGTTTTCTTCCAAAGCTTTCATCATAGCATCAACAATAAGTTTAGTAAAAGCTTTATTTTGTTAATAAGCATGGGGTGAATTTATCATGGATTTAAACAAAGAAACACAATCAATCAAGGAGCAATTATCATAATTAAAGTCTTTGTAATCCAAAAGAGTGGGCACATCACTAGTTAGAGTTTTGACCTCTCCAAACCCACTTTTAAGAATTTTCTTAACAATATTTTCACCCACCAAATTATCGGGACACCTTCTAGCTAAAGTTGACTCTTCTTCAGTCCCTTTATCATCAAGCTTAATTTTACTAAACAAAGAATCAATAGAAGAAACACCAATCATTTCAAGATCTTCATCATTTTTATGAAAGCAATCGCTAGAAAACACTTTTTCTAAAAATTCTCTTTTAGTTGTAAGCATAGCGGTTCTTTTCTTTATTTCATCCATAGAAACATATAAAGATTTAATTGATCCCTCAACCTTGGGCACACAAATTTTCATCTTGAGATTTTCTACATCATGAGAAATTCTATCAATGCTTCTAAACATATCATCAATCTTTTTCAAATTTTCTTCTATTGTAGCATTGAAAACTTTTTGAGTATTGATAAATTCTTTAAATTTTTTCTCAAGATCAGAGGCATTCCTATTATTATTATTATTATTATTATTATTATTATTATTATTATTATTATTATTATTATTATTATTATTATTATAAGGATTACTATATGAATTACCATAATTATTAGAGGAATTACTAGGAAAAGGCCTAGGATTAAAATTACCTCTATAAGCATTGTTATTGAAATTGTTTCACGAGGTAAAATTCACATTTATGTCATCACTATTTTGATCAATCAAAGTAGACAAAGGCACATAATTAAAATCAATATTAGCACTGTTATTAGCAACCAATTTCATAAGAGCATCAACTTTTTCACTCAAAGAAGAAATTTCTTCAACCGAATTAATTTTTTTACTAGTAGGAGCCCTTTCGGCATGCCATTGTGAATAATTTGCCATAATATTGTCTATCAATTTAGTAGCTTCATACAAAGTAATATCCATAAAATTACCACCCGCAGAGGAATCTAAAAGATTTCTAGAAACAAAATTCAATCTCGCATAATTTTTTTTGTATGATCATCCATAGATTCAAACCATGAGTAGGGCAATTTCTTAGCATCAATTTCA
Organism: Triticum aestivum; assembly: GCF_018294505.1. Classification (NCBI taxonomy): domain Eukaryota; kingdom Viridiplantae; phylum Streptophyta; class Magnoliopsida; order Poales; family Poaceae; genus Triticum; species Triticum aestivum. The sequence continues at coordinate 364,100,468 of NC_057810.1, forward strand.
TTCTTTCCCAAGATTGCGCAACATGTTCATGCTCAAGTTGCTTAAAATTCATGATTTGTGTCCTAAAGGAAATAATATTCGCGGGCAGAAAATACTTAGTAATAAAAGCATCATTGCACTTATCCCAAGAATCTGTACTATTGCGAGGCAAAGAACAAAACAAAATTTTGCACGATCTCGCAAAGAAAACGGGAATAATTTCAACTTCACAATATCATTATCCACATCTTTTTTCTTGTGCATATCGCATAATTCCACGAATGTGTTAAGATGGGGCGCGACATCCTCACTAGGAGTACAGGAAAATTGATCTTTCATAACAAGATTCAATATGGCGACACTAATATCACAAGACTCCGCACTAGTGGCGGGAGGAGCAATCGGAGTGCTAATAAAATCATTGTTGTTGGTATTGGAGAAATCACACAACTTGGTGTTGTCTTGACTCTCGTGACTACGCAACAAGATTGCACTCAAAAATAGATCTGACGAGAAAATGGTGAAAGAAAAAGAGGGCGAATAAAGCGGCAATTTTTTGTGAAGTGGGAGAGAGGAAAATGAGAGGCAAATGGGAAATAATGTACATTGCAAGGAGATGAGATTGTGATTAGGAACCTGGTAGATGATGATGTTGTCTCCCCAGCAACAGCGCCAGAAATTGGCACGTGGCCGGGAGACTACCTTGACTTGATCCTCCCCGGCAACACCGCGAAAAATTCCTTTTGATGCGGCTTGAACTACGTAGGTATTTCCACAAAGAGGAAGGGATGATGCAGCACATCAACGGTAGGTATTTCCCACAGTGATGAGACCAAGGTTATCGAACCAGTAGGAGAACCAAGCAACACTACATAAATGGTACATGCACACAAAGAACAAATACTTGCAACCCGACGTGTTAAAGGGGTTGTCAGCCCCTTTCGGGTAACGGTGCCAGAAATTGTCAAGTTGACAGGATAAAACTGAAGTAGATTGATAGATGCAAATAAACGCAAATAAAATTCAGCGAGGTATTTTTGGTTTTTTTGGATTAATAGATCTGAAAATAAAAGTTGCAAACAAATAAAAATGCAAATAGCAAATAGATCTAAAAACATATGATGAGAAAATAGACCCGGGGGCTGTAGATTTCACTAGTGGTTTCTCTCGAGAAAAATAGCATACTGTGGGTAAACAAATTACTGTTGGGCAATTGACAAAACTTAAAATAATTATGATGATATCCAGGAAATGATCATTATATAGGCATCATGTCCTAGATTAGTAGACCGAATCATGCCTGCATCTGCTACTATTACTGCACACATCGACCGCTATCCAGCATGCATATAGTGTATTAAGTTCATGGAGAAACATAGTAATGAAATAAGAACGGTGACATGATGTAGACAAGATCTATTCAGGTAGGAATAGACCCCATCTTGTTATCCTTAATGGCAATGATACATACGGGTCATTTCCCCTTCTGTCACCGGGATTGAGCACCGTAAGATCGAACACATCACAAAGCACCTCTTCCTATGCCAAGAAAATCGATCTAGTCAGCCTAACTAAACCAAAGATTCGGAGAAGAAACACGATGCTATAAGTAATCATGCATATAAGAGATCAAAAGACTCAAATAACTTTCATGGATAAAAACATAGATCTGATCATAAACTCAAAGTTCATCGAATCCCAACAAACACACCACAAAAAGAGTTACATCAAATAGATCTCCAAGAGACCATTGTTTTGAGAATCAAAAGAGAGAGAGAGAGGAAGCCATCTAGCTACTAACTACAGACCTAGGTGGGTTGTGCCCCCCTGGGGCACCCGTCTGGTACTTCTTTGGCCCATCCTATGTCTTCTGGCCCATAAAAATTATCCAAAAAGTTTCGCTGTGTTTGGACTCTGTTTGGTATTTGTCGTGGATTTGTCACGTCAGATGTCCTTAGTGTCAGGACTTAGTCGCGAGGCCAACGCATCTATGTGGTAGCTTGAGAGCGGAATTGAGAGACACAACACAGGACAGGGATTTAGACAGCTTCGGGCCCCGGGAAACATCATCCGGTAAAAACCCTACATGCTGTTTGAGGCTAGGTCTCATTATCATCATGAGGGAGTCGCCGTAAACCGGCTCTCCTCTTTGTGTCTAGCCCTAAGATTGTTTCTTCTTGCTTGTAGCTTGTTGCTTGTCCCTCTTTGGGGAGCCCTGCCCCTCCTTATATATGTTGAAGGGGCGGTTTACATGTGGAGTCCTATTAGGATTAGGACTATTCTATCTCTAATACAAACCGGATACAAGTCCTGGTCTTAACTCCTTGTAAGGTAAATATTCCTCCTGCCATTCCTCTTAAACCGGCCCATCATAGTATGAACCGGCCTTCATGAACCGCCCGTTGGGCCACCAGGTCTTGTCGCTCCTCGCACCCACCTGCCGGGTTACCAATGAGTCGTGAACCGCCAGGTCCAAACGGGTCGCCCAGTGAATCGCCAAGTGCCAGCTGGGTCTTCAGATAAACCGCCAAGTCCGGCCGGGTTAAACTTCCAGCCGGTTTACACCGCGGGGTATATCCCCGATATTAGCCCCCAAGTTTAGCTTGGATTTATCCATGGTAAACTTATGCTGCAAAATAAACACAAGAACAAATTTGACAGGTTGTGCTTGTAAACCGGCATCTGATCATCCTTAGTCCTTGTCATTTCCTCCTAGAAAATCCGGGTCAATAACCAGCTTCATACTCAAATTGCTGATGTTGGCTTCTCATAGAAAAATATTGTAAAGAATAATCCACTTGAGTCGGCTTCCAAAGCGCCGGTTTAAGAAATTTTGGTCTTGAAATACTCATCTGATATTCATCTGGTTTGAATATGTAGAACTTGCCGGTTTATCGTTGCCAAAACTGCCGGGTTATAAAAACTGATAATTCCGGGTTATGATTGTTGCCAATGTCGGGTTATGATTGTTGCAGACACCGGGTGATAATGGTTGGTGACGCCGGGTCAATTCGGTTTGCTCAAAACAGAGAATTTGAAAAATAGTTCTTCCATAATAATATAATACCTATAGCCCCCAAGTCTTGAGTAGAACAAAGTGATGGCTTAAGACTTGTTTCAATATAAATACTGCCACTTAAGAAGAAATCCATGTTGTTCATTCCAGTCACTTAGTAAAAACTGAATACTCCATATTATGTAGCCCCCAAGTGCCGGGTCATTATGCAATAATAAGCAGGGACTTTGTAGGTATAATCATATAGATTTGAGTAATGATGTGTAGCCCCCAAGGGCCGGCTCAGTAAGATAATATTGAGCTGGGACTTGATATATACTTCAATGAAAATAACATCATATGATGTAACCCCCATCATGGGACTTGAATCCACGTCCACAAGGTTAAGAGCCTTGTGCTGTACCAATTGAGCAGTGGACCCTTCAATATAATGAATAAAAAGCTTTGTACCTTCAATTGTTGACAGGAGCAATTGGTAGCCCCCAAGGGTCGACTCACTATAATGTGATGAGTCGGGTCTTCAATAATATGAGCAAAAAATGACTTTGCATTAGCCCCCAAGTGTCATGGTGCATGCTTGCAACGATATGAGACTTGCATATAACCTCCATTTGAATAATGTCCAGTGCGCTAAAGCGACTTTGAAAACCTCAATAATATCGGTTATTAATAACCATAAAAAATCCAGCCATGTTGGCTATTCAAGATAATATAATCCGGTATGAAAACCATATTCATTCAATATCATAATGAAAATTCAGCCAAGTGTGGCTATTTGAATAATATAACCCAATGATTTATAAGCGCATGATTCCAATCGCGCAATCCAAATATATACTGGCGACTTATAGTCCAAAGCCAGGCCGGTTTAATAAACACCGGATAATTTCTCATCATATACTGGCGACTTATCGTCCTAAAGCTAGGCCGGTTTAATAAACACCAGATAATTTATCATCATGCTTTATTCAACCTGTCTCTGCATACAACAAGTTTAAAGTGTCTGGCAGTTTACCGCCGGACGGGTCATAACGCCCAACATATAACCCAGGTTTATAACCAAGGCTGCACTTAAGAATAATCAATGAAATATATCATACCAGTGACATTGAATCACCTCATTGGTTTACCAACTTTTTGTAGTAAGGGTGATAACCCCAATCTTGAGTAATGATAACTCCTTTCATACTGTGTCGGTTTATGATAAAACCGTACTGGGTTGTGATAAACACAGGTTTAACCATATATAATACTGGCGACTCGTAGTCAAACCAGACCGGGCGGATAGTCTCCGGATTATGATTTGATCATGTACTGACAACTTGTAATTGAAAGTCAAGCCGGGTTAATGAACACCGAATTACTCCATAATAAGATGGTAACATAAAATCAAACCGGGCAGATAGTCTCCGGATTAGGATTTGACCGTGTTCCACCAATTTGTAACTGACAGTCGAAACGGATTAACAATGTCGGTTTAAAAAACACAACAAAAATCAAATAATAGTTATGAAAAAATATGGAAGCAAAGGCAATGATAAAACCATTTGCAAAAAGAGGCTTTACTGAGCCGATCAGATGGTGTTACCATGGTCGGACACGACCAAGCTCCCAATAAGCTGTAGCTATGGTTCAAGTCAGCCAGGTCCCCAACTGAAACCGTGGCATTATGCCGATCAAGTGGCGTGGCAATGGTTCGGGTTCAACCGAGCCCCCAAGTGACTCTGTGGCCTTAGGCCGACCAAGAGGCGTGACTGGTTCAGACTTGACCATGTCCCTAAATGAAACTGTGGCATTTATGCCGATCAAAAGGCATGGCAATGGTTCAGGTTCGACCAAGCCCCCAAGTGATTCTGTGGCCTTAGGCCGATCAAAAGGCGTGACTGGTTCAGACTTGACCATGTCCCCAAGTGATCTGGTGGCTTTCGCCTATCAAAAGGTGTTGGATTGGTTCGGACACGACCAAGCCCCCAAGTGACATAACATGGTGCTTTGAAAAGCTAACCCAAGAGGTAAACCGGAGGCCGCTTTAAGACAGAACCTCCATGTAACCACGCATGATGTAAAAAAACAGAGACCCCGCTTTATGAAGCAGAAGCCCCCATGTGATCAATAATATGTTAGGCCAATAAGGCAGGATACCCATGTTTGAACCGCGCATCATGGCAGCAGGTCCTCTTCGGTAATTTTTAACTTTTTTGCAAGAGATAAATTCTTCTTGAACCGGGATCTTGAACCGGATATTGAGAGCTTCAAAGCTTTGTAGGAGACATCTTTCCCTTGACCCGGATTTTAAACCGGAATCTTCATTTTCAGCCGGAAATTTTCTGACGGTCTTTAAACTCGAAGTTGCGAGAAGTTAATTCCTTTTTTGAATCGGACATTGTTAAACCGGATTTGGGCGCTTCAGAGCTTTGTGGGAGAACAGATTTCCCTTGAACCGGATTGTAAACCAGATATTTGAGAGCTTCAATGAGACTGACTTCCCTTGAGCCGGAATTTTAACCGGAATCCTTTCTGATGACCCGGATCTTCTTCATTGAGCCGGGATTTTGTAACTGTCATATACTTTCTAAGCCGGAAATTTTCTGACGGCCTTCAAATAACAGTAGCCTCCTGGACCGGGTTATCTTTTCCTCCATCGTCCTGGGGTTCTTAAATTTGCTGAAACTAGCAAGATTTGCTGAGTCATGTCACGGAAGCCCCCGAGTCTCAAGGTGACTCGAGGAGTTGGCTTGAAACTCTTCATATTTGACCATGATATAAACCGACATAACTTGTATATCATCGGTGTTGATAGCACGATGTAAATCCACAGAAGGTTGAGGTGACTGCGGCGGGTTATAAATGATCCTGTATGAGCCGTGTCAGCAACTCGGCCAATGGTTCCTTCCAACTGGCGATTTGAAGTTAACCAAACTGTAGTGGCGGCGTCTTGTGCGCCTGCCCATTAAACCACCCAGTGTAGATGGTGGTTGATGATAATTTGCCTCCAATTTGAAAGAAAACCAGGCTACCCAAGCTGTGACTTGCTCATACTCAATAAACAGGTTATGCAGACGGATGCGGCCCGGTGTGTTGATGTAGACCAAGCCGCAAGAGACGGGCGACAAAGACGACCGCGGCTTCAGAGGCGGCACATACAGATGAATCGGCCGCAGCGTTTTAAACCAATGTGGACGGGCGAATTAACCACGTCATATTAATGTAAACCTGTCTGCAGAATGGCGGTTTGCATATTTATTCATCGAGCTTGATGACATGATAAGATAATGGCGCATTTATAATGGTGGCGCGAGTTTATACATCCATGACACAGCCATAGCTTTAGCAGTGAACAATTGTCCTGCATAAACAATATTGCAGACCAAGGCAAATGTAAAATGTTTTTTTTGACAAAAATAATATGTGCTAAAATATATTTTAGATGGATATCACCTGATGTGTTTAGGCCGAAAATAATCCGCCATGAAGCGAATGATCCCTCATTGGTGAATCGGCCGCGGGAGCAGATAGGTAAACCGACCATGGCGTTTGTGAGCCGGTGCGGACAAGCAAGTTGTCCTCCGCATTTTAAGCTGGTGTGGACGCGTGAACCGGCGGTGAAGGCGGACGGGCGACTTAATATAACCCCGGCGGCTCAAAGCGGCAAGGGCATCTCAACGCGGCTCCGGCGGTTTGATATAGATTAAGCTGCACGGGCGGCGACTTGCTCATACCTGTTCCATTAGTAAACGGGCGCAGACGCCGGTGCGTGATGGTGCTGACGTAGGCACCACCTTTGCTGCACATAAAAATATACAGACCAAAGTAATTGTTCCTTGATGAAAACAATATGTTTAATAGAACATGGATGGATGTCACCTGATGATCTGGACAGTAGATGATCTGTGCGTCATGTCCATTCGACAGATGATCCATACGAAGACTAAAAAGGTCCGAAGGAGTACGAATACTAGTGACGATGGACTAGTATAGACTCAAGTCTTTTGAAATGGCAACCTATGGTAGCACTTTTCACGTGATACATTGGTTGTTGGGGGCGTGCCGCTAGTGGATGTCCCATGCATGGCTTGTTATTCTATCTTTCTCTTCCTCTTTCTTTTCAATGATGGACAAGGTAGCTACTCCCTTTTTTATGCCTTTTTCCTCTGGTGACTTGACGCAGCGTAATGCCATGGTTGTGTAGCTCCCTTGCTGCTCTGTTTGCTGCAGCAGCGGTGGATTCAGACGGCTTGGTAAGACTGACTTAAAGCAGCGTTTAAAAACAAGCGAGCGGTCGCGAGATTGGAGGCGTCGCGTCTTGGTAGAGCAGGGCGAGTTGCATGGACGGGGCGTACAGTGGCGCGAGGCGGCAGAAGCAGCTAGGCGGGACAACAAAGGTGGCCCAGGGTGCAACCGGATCGTTGTGTGACGGCGGCGGCGTGAGGCGGCACCGTGGAGGCACTTTTAGAGGAAGCGACGCGGGTCGACGAAGGCAAAGCGATCTCAACAGTGACTTGCAGATGGCTGTGCCAATACTGCTAACAAGGCGGTTTAACAGCGGAGCTCCGGCAGGGGACGATCCGACGCGGCTCAAAGATGACCGCTATAGAGGTGGCGAGGCGAGTGCAGTAGCGGCTTGAAATCCATGGCTGAAAACAAACTAATGTGGCACCACAGCTGAGGAGCAAAGCCAAGGCGAGGCTCTGGCGTTGACTTAGCATAGCAGTTGCCGGTTCAAAAAAAACGACGAACGCGGTGGTGAACGGCCCAGAGGCGGAGCTGGCTTGAAGGCAATATGAATCCGGGTCGTAGTTGGTTTTGACCAACTCGTTCAATCTTTTGCACACTGTAATCTTGCATTGATGTTTCCGATAGTAGGCAGTGTTTTGAAAACCCAAAAATCTGGTCTGTACTGAATTGGTACTAGCATCGCGTATAGTGCAACAGGAGACAAAAAATTTAATCTTGTGGATCAGCCTTGACCACCATGTGAGGAGCAGTAGCATTATAGTACAAAAATTGCGTAATAGCTGGTGGTCTCCTCGGGACTTGAAGGAGGCGAGCAGAACCAGGGGAATTCGGCGGATCCGGCTGTAACCTTGGATCGGTTTATCCATATACGTACCACAGATTAACCCCTTCCATCTCGGATTTGGCGGAGCTGCGGTTTAGACGGATCTCGTCACATCTGACGACTCAAGCAATAGAACCCTTTATCCTCCTGATCTCAAAACTTCGTACTGTAAACTTCAAATTTAATCATGATTCTGGTAATCAAACCATCTTTTCTTCATCTGAACAATCGTGAGCTTCCCGAAACCCTGAAGAGATCCCTCCAAGAATTCAACACCACCGTGCGCAGGCCCCACGGTGGGCGCCAACTGTCGTGGATTTGTCACGTCAGATGTCCTTAGTGTCAGGACTTAGTCGCGAGGCCAACGCATCTATGTGGTAGCTTGAGAGGGGTTGAGCGGAATCGAGAGACACAACACAAGACAGGGATTTAGATAGCTTCGGGCCCCGGGAAACATCATCCGGTAAAAACCCTACATGCTGTTTGAGGCTAGGTCTCATTATCATCATGAGGGAGTCGCCGTAAACCGGCTCTCCTCTTTGTGTCTAGCCCTAAGATTGTTTCTTATTGCTTGTAGCTTATCGCTTGTCCCTCTTTGGGGAGCCTTGCCCCTCCTTATATATGTTGAAGGGGCGGTTTACATGTGGAGTCCTATTAGGATTAGGACTATTCTATCTCTAATACAAACCGGATACAAGTCCTGGTCTTAACTCCTTGTAAGGTAAATATTCCTCCTGCCTTTCCTCTTAAACCGGCCCATCATAATATGAACCGGCCTTCATGAACCGCCCGTTGGGCCACCAGGTCTTGTCGCTCCTCGCACCCACCTGCCGGGTTACCAATGAGTCATGAACCGCCAGGTCCAAATGGGTCACCCGGTGAATCGCCAAGTGCCAGCGGGGTCTTCAGATAAACCGCCAAGTCCGGCCGGGTTAAACTTCCGGCCGGTTTACGCCGCGGGGTATATCCTCGACAGTATTGATTTTCTGCGAAGTAAAAAACAAGCAAAACATAACAACTGGCACTGGGTACTATGTCAATAGGTTAGTCCCAAAAAAATGATATAAAGTTGCTAAATGATTGCAAAGCATCCAAGAATGATAATATAACAGCATGGAACAATCTAAAATTATAGATACATTGGATACGTATAGGGGACGGAATGAGCGGGACGGTGCAGGGGCCTCACCTACAGCATTGACGAGCTTGGGATGTGGCCGAGCCAATTGTTGTAGAGATCATTGGCCGAGCGGTAACACAGGAGCTCCTGCGCCATGAGCAGTGCGGTCTACGCGTTTGCCAGCCTGCGATGAGCATGAGAAGACGATGCCATGGCCGGAGTGGGTGATGGAGTTGCGGTGCGGACATCACACCGCACAGAAGGCGGCAGCGACAAATCCTACTGCTCACGAGCAGCAGGGTTAGTGGTAGCGTTGGCCACCGGGGGGGGGGGCAGAGCGGCGAGGAGCGCTGTTACCCACGGGCGCCATCTAGGCAATGCGAGCGGCCCGACGCTTGGCATGGACATGTCAAGCGTCGGCCATGGGAGCAACGGAACAGAGGCGGAGCGAACGTTGGAAGAAGGACTTCGGCACACCCCTACCTGGCGCGTCAAATGTAGGATTCAGGGCTCCGCAGACCCAAGAAAGGTTCAAACTCTGGGGCGTGTGTGAAGAACTCAACCTATCCATCCTACCAGCTCGTCACCCCATAGCCTAGCCTAATTCTCATCAGCAAGGAAGAAGGTGAACACGATAGTTTACCCAGGTTCGGGCCACCTTGCGGTGTAAGGCCCTACTCATGCTTTGTGGTGGATTAGACTCACGAGGGGCTGAGGATGAACTGGTACAAGGGATGAACAACCTCGCGAGGTTCAGGGGTGACGAAATGAGTCGACCCCCTCTATGGTGGCGGCTAACCTATATTTATAGTGGCCTCGGTCCTCTTCCCCCAAAACTTAGGCGGGAAGGGATTCCATAGTGGCCAATTTGAAAGGGGACAAGTAGTACATCTTATCCTGATGAAAGGTGGTCTTCGCCTGCAAAGCTTCTGGTCGTGACACAACGGTGAGCTCGGCAATGACATCCGTCCTGCCATGCTAGTGGTCTTGGTCTCGTTGCGCCGGAATGGAAACCTTTGCCAGATTCCTCGAAACCCACACCTGTCCTTGCCTCCTTTGCACCAAAGAGGAAACTGCCTCTTCTGGGCCCGCTGGCGCCTGCCTGCCTTGGTCGTCATGGCTTGCGTCATTGTAGCCTCATGAGGCTCGGTACCTGAATAGAAATCTCCACTGCTTGGGAGGCCGCTTGAGGAGGCCGCTCCCTTGGGAGTTCTTTGTATCGTCCAACTCACGAGGGTCTTGTCTTGATGGTCTTGGAGGTGGGCTTTAGCAGACCGTCGAAGGAGCCACGCCATGGGACGTAGATAGGCAAGTGTGGTTACCCTGGTTCCCAGAACGCCGAGAGCCATAAGCCTTGTGTGCACGAGTTGTATGGATCCATTTTCATGGGTGAGTTTGGGGTCTGGTCTAAGGCGGTTCCCGAGCGGGTTTTAGGTGTTGGGCGGCTCCGCAGGGTCATGGGGAGTCGAACGGTGGCGCTGGAATGATGGGGGAGGCTCTGTTTGCGACGAGCGGGACCGGAAGGCGGCGGCGGCTGTACTGGCCGGCGATGGGGAAGAAGACCTTCCCTGGTCGATTGCCTGCTACGGGGGCGCTAGGTGAGGTGGCTTGAGGTCACCTGAGGGACTGGACGGACTCGGGGGCTCCTTATATAGGTAGCCGGAGTCGGTTCCAACGGCGGCCATGGATAAGATCGGCGAACCGCCGTTCTGTAGCTCGCAGAACCACGTGTCGAGGCTGGGGGTGGCGGCAAGGGCTAGCGGACGAGCGGGCACTGCTCTAGGGGCGAGCTGGCGAGCGCGGAAGGCTTGGGCGGAGCCGTCCAGGGCAGAGGCCTGCTGTGGTCGGCCGCTAGTGGCCAGGGCCGCCCTGACGGCGACGCCGTGGAGCTCCAGGGGCGGCTCTACGGCGAGGGAGGGGTCGGGTGCGTCGGCTAGAAGCGGGAGGGGACCAGAACAGGCGCGGGGAGGCGGCAACGAGACGCGGCGACTCGGGCGCACGCACGTGCAAAACGCGTGCTCTGGCCGCGCCCAGAGCACACCCACCAGGTGCTCGGCGAAATGCCAGGGCTTGCCAGGAGGCTAGGGTGGAGCTGGGGTTTAACAGGATTAGGTTAAGGTAGTCTAGAGGCTTAGTGGACATGGTGGTTAGGCAAAGCAAGCAGGTCCAGTGTGCAAACTAAAACTTATGTCAAATCTGACCATGCACACAAGGTGCTTGACAGAATGCCACATGCACCTAGGCATTTCTTGGGGTGTCCAAACTCTCCACACTAGTGTCTCTTTATATGTAGGTGATGGTGGCAAGGTCATTTGGGCAAAACCAGAAACTTGCTCGTGCAAGTTTTGCAAAACTTCAGTTCTGGACAGAAGGTAAATGGCATCATTGCTTGCACTAAAAATTCTCCAATGGGCCCAATCTCCTGGACTTAAGGGTTTGGTAGGGTGTACTACAAGCAGGAAAAAGAATCATGGGGAGAAGGGCAAGTTAAAGTATGGTTGCAGTACAAATCACCAAGTTGAACCAGATTGAAGATGAGGATGATTTACTCAAATCGTTCAAAGAACATCAGTGGGTTTTTGCACCAAGATGAATAATATACTCCTACTGACCTCCCCTAATTTTGGTGGAAGTTTTAAAGGAATATTTAAATAGGTTGTAGTGCAAAAGAGCAATTGGACCAGATTTGGAAACTAGTGGTAAAGCTCAAAATCTCCAAATGACCAAAGGATATTTTTGCATAAAAGTGATTTAGGGACATCATATGTCATCCCCAAATTTTGGTGTGATTTTTAAATGAATTTATCAAAGGGTTGCAGTGCAAACGGGACCCTAAAACTTATGAAAAACCAGTTTAGAGAAATAAAGCTCAGGGAAAAATAATTATATAAATAATCCCACTGATAAAAGGATTGTTTTATTTGAGAGGGTAAACAAGTCCAATAATAATTGAAAAGTTTTTACGTGCGGTGAAAACTCCACAACTTAGAAGAAAAGAGAGGTTCTGAGATCAAAAATAAATCCAGAAAAATGAAAATTTAATCTCCTGGTTAAATTTTAATAAACAAAACATGGTTAAATTTTTTTGTGTGTTACAACACTACCCCCCTTAAGAAAAAATCTCGTCCTCGGGATTTTCTAAGAGTTGTTTTAGAAAATATCATTCGTGTTAGTTGAATCCAAAAAAAGTTTACTCATAGCACAAATTTTGTGTCGTCGGGGTTGGCAGCAACGTCCGGGTTAAAAATGCAATCGCGCACCAACATACTTATGCATGGCTACTATAGGGTTGCACAAGCAAATAGCATTTAATCACGGTGATACAGGATCACATAATTACAGGACGTGGACATACTAAGACTCGGTACTACTCGAGCGACTCTAGTCTACCTCGTTAATATCTAAGTGGGCGTGCCTTGTGGACGTCGAGGCTTCTCCATGGGTCTCACCGTCGGGATTAGATGGAGGGGGTTGAGGGACTGCAGAGTCGGGGTAGCGATGATGACCATCTCGGGGATTGTTGGCCACAATCCCGCTGGAGCGTGTTTGCAAAAGGTGAAGAAGCACTTTTGGGGTCATCAAGGTATTTTGGTTGATGATTGGGCCAAACCTCAAGGACTCGATCGGTTGTCCGAACAACACGACTGGGTTGTCGGTGTTGGGCTCATCTTCTCCTCTTGCCGGGGCTCGGCGTATCAGTTCTCCATGAGCTGCGACCAGATCAAGAGTGATTTGATCTAACAGATCCTCTAGTGCACTTACATAGCGCACCAGATGCAACAATGCAGGATCCATCTCGTGATCTCCGTTGGTGACCTGGGGTGGCCTACCATACCCATCACGGCTGGGGTAGTAGTAGAACAAGCGACAGTTAACTCTAGGCGACAAGTGCCGCAGTTGAACTACAGCCTCTCAAGTAGCTAGTTGAATGGCTTGTGGCTCAAAGGAAGTTATCCTTCCGGTGAACCTGTAGGGGCGTTCTGGCGATAGACCCCTACCGTAGATGTGCACTATGGCCTAGAATTGACGGCTCTCACCGCTCATGGGTCCTTGGTACACAACATATTGTGGGGGCTCTTCTAATGCGAAGGCACGGCGGGTGAGATTTGCTAGCACGGTCACAAAACCTCCAAGGTTGGTGGCTGTGGTCTCATTGTGAACAATGGGTCCTGGCATTATAGCTAGGTTTGGGAAAGAGTTTGTGCTATGATGTCTTGAGGCTAGCGTGCCCTTTTATAGAAAAAGGGGATGGAGTCTTCCTCCGCACGCTTGCGAGTGAGACAATTTAGATGTCAGTCACTGGCGCATGATCGACAGGCTAGGCTGATAGGTTGGGCACCGACTGCCAAAAGTGTCAGGTCACTGTGTGGCTATCTTACGCGAGAAGCTTGGCCAGGGTTAGGCTATGGCCCGGTGGTTTGGTTAACCTAGATTTATTGACCTGGCTAAGATTGGATTAGCCAATGGTCAGCCTGGCTCTGTGTAACACCCCGGATGTAACTTTCCATCTTTGTAACTCCAACTCTTGCCATTTTCGGCTATGTGATATGAGATTTCCTCCGTGGTTGGGTTTTGTCTTTTGTTTTGCATTTTATTCATGTCATGCATATCATATCAAGTCATCATGCGCATTTCATTTTGCATACGTGTTCGTCTCATGCATCCGAGCATTTTCCCCGTTGTCCGTTTTGCAATCCAACACTCCCACATGCATCGGTGCACCCCTTTTGTCTTCTTTCGTGTGCGGGTGTTAAATGTTCTCCGAATGGACCGAGCCTTGCCAAGTGGCCCTGGTATAGCACCGGTAGGCCACCTGTCAAGTTTCGGGTCATTTGGAGCTCGTTTGGTACTCCAACCGTTATCCGCATAACCGCAAATGCCTCTTTTAAGTTGCAGCCCAACACCCCTCCAAAACAGCCCAATAACCCATCTAAGTTACTTCCATGCTCTCCGTCGTCGGATCACGATCGTGTGGGCGAAAACTACACCTCATTTGGACTCTCCTAGCTCCCTCTACCTCTATATATAGATCCCTTCCCCGAAATCCGGACGAAACCCTAGCGAAATTCCCCCTCTCCGCAGCCGGACACGTCCGGATCGGACCGGACGCGTATGCCGCCGCGCCCCGGCGAATCGGAGCTCACCACGTGGCCTGCGCCGCCGCCCCGCACCGCCGGCCCGCTCGGCCCGCTCCTGGCCCTCACGGGCCTAGTCCGTCCTCCGCCGCGGATCTCCGCGCAGCCCGCCATCCTCCGCCGCCGACAGCCCGCCGCCGCCACCGCC